>NC_058081.1:206086835-206388378 GCF_014858855.1 Bufo gargarizans | reverse complement strand
ACAGGGAATCTAGCCCCGCAGGGCTGCCGTTCCATAGGTGTAAGACCTCCGACTGAAGAGGACGGAGGTGCCATAACGCCCAAGGGACCGCATCCGCAGCCGCTGACATGAGCCCCAGCATCTTCATGAGAGTCCGGATAGAGACTCGACGAGGGACATAAAGGACCTTTGCCAGGTCCTGAATCCGCGCTCTCCTTTCTGAAGTCAACCGGAGGGACATCTCCACAGAGTCGACCACGAATCCTAAGTAATGGATTGAAGTCGATGGGCTCACATTCGACTTCTGCCAGTTGATAATCCAGCCTAGGCGGAAGAGAAAGGAGACTGCGACCTGAAGATGGTGGGTAAGGATCGGAACTGAAGAGGCTATGAAAAGCCAATCGTCCAGATAAGGAATAATAGTCAGACCTTGGAGTCTCAAAGCTGCCACCACCGAAACCACCACCTTGGTGAAGATGAGGGGGGCAGAAGAGATTCCGAAGGGAAGCACAGCGAACTGAAAGTGCCTGCAAACCCCTGAGATCTGGACCGCGATCCTGAGGAGTTTCCGGGAAGCGGAATGGATCGGAATGTGAAGGTACGCATCCTTGAGGTCCAGAGTAGCCATGACGTCCCCAAGATTGAGGATATGGCTGACTGACCATATGGTTTCCATGCGAAACCTTGTTTTCCTTATAAATCGATTGAGGAATCTCAAATCGATGATCATCCGGAGATCTCCTGTCTTCTTGGGAACCAGGAACACTGGTGAATAAATCCCTAGGCCCCTCTCCCCTGCCGGTACCTCCTCCAGGGCTCCCTTGGAAATATAGTCCTGAATGTAAGATTCTAGGACCACCTATTTGGCAGACACGAAGCTTCGTGTGGCGATGAATCTCTCTGGGGGGAGAGAGATAAGATCTACCCGGTACCCGGCGGAAACTATGTCCTGGACCCAGGGGTCTGCAATCAACCGGCTCCAAGAGTCTTTGAAGTGGGTAAGACGGCCCCCCACGGGAATCTGGGGGAGGGGTACGGGAAAATCTAGAGGAGACACTGCAGGGGCAGCAGGGCTTATCCAAGAGCCTCGAGGAGGCCCATAGTCAGGAGGGTTTTGCCTCCCTGGTGGGTTTGCGGGGGCGTCTCGGATATTTACGAGACGGCCCCCCCCAATCTCTGCGCCTAGACTGCTGCCCAGAACGACCTCCGCCCTTCTTTTCCTGTCTGGGGCGTCCCCGAAAGGGCTGCTGGGGGAGGCTCTTCCTTTTTTTATCGGAGAGCCCCTCCATTATTTTGTCCAATTCGGACCCGAATAACCTATCTGGTTCGAAGGGGAGCCCACAAAGGCTAAACTTGGATGCGTTACCAGCGATCCACGGTTTCAGCCAGAGTGGTCTGCGGGCAGCTGAAACTAGGGCCATAGTTTTGGCGGCCAGCTTTAGCTGCATCTGGGAGGAAGCAACTAAAAAGTCCATAGCCAGGTTGGCTGACTTGAAGGCTGCCAGGATGTCGTCTCTTGATACGCTCTGGTCCACATCCGTCTGGATTTGATTAAGCCTAGAGCGTAGATAGGTGGCTACCTCAGTGGCCGCAATGGAAGTAGATGCGGAGGCAGCGGCCGCCGCGTAACCCCTCCTAAGGGAGCACTCTGCCCTCCGGTCTAGAGGGTCCTGCAGGCTAGACCCATCGTCTGCAGGGACTAGAGTGCGCCGGGACAACTTGGCTATAGCCATGTCCACCTTGGGAACGGAACCCCACGATTCCACCAAGGGTTTAGCCATCGGGTACATGAGTCTGAATTTTCTGGTAAGCACTGGACCCTTCTCAGGCTTTTTCCACTCTGTGGGCATCACAGAGAGGAGGGTCTCATCCGCTCTTAAGACACGCTGTGTCCGACCGGCGGGATCGGAGGACTCCCCCATGTCAACATCCTGGTCCCTCGACCTGATGGACTTGAGTAACTTCTGCGTCTTTTCTGGAGGAAAAAAGCAAGAAGTAGATTCTTCTTCCTCAGAAGAAGAAGACCCCACTGAACAGGGGGTAGGTCTTTCGACCGGTGCGACCACCTCCATGGGAGTCTGAGAGGGACTTGGTAGCCTCTCATTAAGTAGCTGAACTACTCCCTTGATGGAATCATCCACGTATGTCTTGGTCCATTGGAACATCTCCTGCATCGTGGGTTCCGTGGATGCCGTGCGACAACTCTCACATCTAGAGTAAGGACAGCTGTCAACTAGGGGTGTGTTACATTCGTAACATGCCAAATGCTTCCTCTTGGCCCCAGCCTTCCGCTGATCCTCCTTAGGGGAAGCCATAGTCTGTAATGGAAGAAACAAAACAGGTCATAACACCTACAACATCAGGAGGTGGAGAAAACCAGACCTTAAGGGGGCCCACCAGCACTAGAAGAAATAGAGCTGAAAGAAGAGGAAGTACAAAACCCAAGCAAAGCAATACTGCAGGAATATCACAAAGCACAGGAGAGCTCTGGAGCTAACTTGTGAAAGCAACGCAACCAGAGCACTGACTGATGGGCTCTGGGCGCTTAAAAGGAGGAAACCCCGCCCAATGGGCGGGTTCCTGAAACGAGATCAGCACCACTCCCTTTTTTTTTTTTTTGTATATGTGCTGCCAAAGCAAGCACTCAGAAAAACCAGAGCCTATACTGGCTCTACCTAAACGAAAAATTGTCTCCCCAGACTAATTCCTAAGTCCAGGATGTCATTCTAGGGAGCCAGTTTAAAGAAAGGTGAGTTTTATACATCACCGCATCGCTTCGGAAAACCGGAAGTGACGTAGCGCACCTAGGGCGCGTCACCTCCGGGAAAATGGCGGCTCCCATAGCGCCGCCGGTAACGGAGGAACGGAGGACCGTCTACAGATGATGAAAGAAGAGGGGAGGGGATGCCCCCCTCCCCAACGGTACCCCAGACCGAAATCGCCATGATCAGGCCTAAAATAAAGGCACTGAGATCCATAGAAAGCGAGCTAAGCTTTAAGGAGGGAAAAAAGGAACCCTTAAGCAATCTTCAGCTCCCAGAGAGGGAGCGACACGCCAGTCCACCTGTCCAGAGGACAGAAAAAAACACGGTGGGCTGGGGGGTGATCTCCTCCCTTTCAGGGAGCTGAAGATCGTTTATTGGTTCTTGGGCTCATTAAAATTCCGCCGGTCCTACCAGTCCACAGGGGCAGTTAACCCCATCTGTGCTGCTGTTGAGGACGTAAGGGAATATTTAGTTATGTAGATTGAACTACTAGGTAGAAAGTCAGGTTTTATCACTAGGTTATGATAAAGGAAGTTAGTATACCCAGTGCAGCAAGATATGATGCCCACCAGAAGATCTTCTGGTACTTTGGTGGGTGATTCTGAACATGGCTGCAGACAGTTATAAGTACCTTCCATTAGAAACTGAACTGCAAAAATAAATCTGATAGTACTTTGCAGTCCAATGAGGGACATTCTGAAGCTTTCATATCACAAACAATGTACTTTTCACGTGCATGTGTGAAAAGTACATTCACACTTCCTGTGTGAATCTAGGCTAATAAGTGTTTGCCTTTTTTCCTCCTTGCTCTGTTAATATACAAGGAATGAGGGCAAAAGCATTAGTCTCTTCAGAGAATAATTAGAATTGTATGTAATAGAATTATTGGCCCCGGGCTTTGAGAACTCTTGCTACCAGATTGTCTCCTGGATTAGCATAGCAAGCATCAGTGGCACTTGGCTCATGGCACTTGACATTAGGATTAACAGTAGCAATTAGAACTTGAATAGCATCATTGATATGTGAAAGCAGGTCCTATACAATAACACAAGTATTTGAGCAAAAGAGGTTTTCCACCATGAGGAAAGAGGAAAGATTAGACAGACAGACAGACAGATAGATAGATAGATTATAGATACAAACCGGATTCCAAAAAGTAAAGTAAAATAAAAACTGAATGCAATGATGTAGAGATGGCAAATGTCAATATTTTATTTGTAATAGAACGTAGATGACAGATCAAACGTTTAATCCGAGTAAATGTATTATTTTAAAGGAAAAATACGTTGATTCAAATTTTCACGGTGTCAACAAATCCCCAAAAAGTTGGGACAAGTAGCAATAAGAGGCTGGAAAAAGTAAATTTGAGCATAACGAAAAGCTGGAAGACCAATTAACACTAATTAGGTCAATTGGCAACATGATTGGGTATAAAAAGAGCTTCTCAGAGTGGCAGTGTCTCTCAGAAGCCAAGATGGGTAGAGGATCACCAATTCCCACAATTTTGCGCAGAAAGATAGTGGAGCAATATCAGAAAGGTGTTACCCAGCGAAAAATTGCAAAGACTTTGCATCTATCATCATCAACTGTACATAACATCATCCGAAGATTCAGAGAATCTGGAACAATCTCTGTGCGTAAGGGTCAAGGCCGTAAAACCATACTGGATGCCCGTGAATACTTCCAGAAACCATTGTCAGTGAACACAATCCACCGTGCCATCTGCCGTTGCCAGCTGAAACTCTACAGTGCAAAGAAGAAGCCATTTCTAAGCAAGATCCACAAGCTCAGGCATTTTCACTGGGCCAGGGATCATTTAAAATTAAGTGTGGCAAAATGGAAGACTGTTCTGTGGTCAGACGAGTCACGATTCGAAGTTCTTTTTTGGAAATCTGGGACGCCATGTCATCCGGACCAAAGATGACAAGGACAACCCAAGTTGTTATCAACGCTCAGTTCAGAAGCCTGCATCTCTGATAGTATGGGGTTGCATGAGTGCGTGTGGCATGGGCAGCTTGCATGTCTGGAAAGGCACCATCAATGCAGAAAAATATATTCAGGTTCTAGAACAACATATGCTCCCATCCAGACGTCATCTCTTTCAGGGAAGACCCTCCATTTTTCAACAAGATAATGCCAGACCACATTCTGCATCAATCACAACATCATGGCTGCGTAGGAGAAGGATCCGGGTACTGAAAAGGCCAGTCTGCAGTCCAGATCTTTCACCTATAGAGAACATTTGGCGCATCATAAAGAGGAAGGTGCAACAAAGAAGGCCCAAGACGATTGAACAGTTAGAGGCCTGTATTAGACAAGAATGGGAGAGCATTCCTATTTCTAAACTTGAGAAACTGGTCTCCTCGGTCCCCAGACGTCTGTTGAGTGTTGTAAGAAGAAGGGGAGATGCCACACAGTGGCGAATTTGGCCTTGTCCCAACTTTTGGGGGATTTGTTGACACCATGAAATTCTGATTCAACATATTTTTCCCTTAAAATGGTACATTTTCTGAGTTTAAACTTTTGTTCCGTGATTTATGTTCTATTCTGAATAAAATATTAGAAGTTGGCACCTCCACATCATTGCATTCAGTTTTTATTCACGATTTGTATAGTGTCCCAACTTTTTTGGAATCCGGTTTGTAATATCTTTAATATCTGAATGGTGGGAGTCTTAACTTTAAATCTTCCACAATGTCAAGAATAAAGTGAATTGCAACATAGCAATTTACTATTGAAAATCATAAATAAAACCTATTTTAAAAAACGATCATGAACATAGCGAGCAATAGAAATTTTGTAAATTACATAACTTTTATAAAACAGTGATTGAAGGGGTTCACCTCTGGCACCTCCACCTATCAGGAGAATAGGAATCTCTTGACCTCATTCTGTAAACTGTGAGGCAAACTATCAAGCTTTTGCTAATGGATCCTCTCCTTGCAGCTAAGCATCTGATGAGATCCTGTAATCAATGCACTAGGGAGTGGCGCAATTTGTCCAGACTACACCAGAGTGCATGTTTATTTCACTGGGGAAAAAGCTGTTAAAATCTAACATTCCTGGTAGATGTTGTGGGCAGCTGGGAGGTCCGATACACTTTTGGTTGCCGGTCACAGGGGCGTACCTAGAGCATTTGGCACCCGGGGCGAACCCTTTGTTTGCCCCCCCCCCCCCCCCCCAAGAAAGTTAAGAAAACATGCACAAACTTTTTTCAATGTCTTCAATAATATTTATTACAAATTTTCGGAGTCGCAAAACACATGCGGACGTCTGAATGGAGCCTTACAGGGGGGTGATCAATGACAGAGGGGTGATCACCCATATAGACTCCCTGATCACCTCCGTCATTGATCACCCCCCTGTAAGGCTCCATTCAGACGTCCGTATGTGTTTTGCGGATCCGATCCATGTATCAGTGGATCCGTAAAAATCATACGGACCTCTGAATGGAGCCTTACAGGGGGGTGATCAATGACAGGGGGTGATCAATGACAGGGGGGTGATCAGGGAGTCTATATGGGGTGATCAGGGGTGATCAGTGGTTCATAAGGGGTTAATAAGTGACAGGGGGGGGTGTAGTGTAGTGGTGTTTTGTGGTACTTTACACAGCTACCTGTGTCCTCTGGTGGTCGATCCTAACAAAAGGGACCACCAGAGGACCAGGTAGCAGGTATATTAGACGCTGTTATCAAAACAGCGTCTAATATACCTCTTAGGGGTTAAAAAAATCTACATCTCCAGCCTGCCAGCGAGCGATCGCCGCTGGCAGGCTGGAGATCCACTCGCTAACGCTTACCTTCCGTTCCTGTGAGCGCGCGCGCCTGTGTGCGCGTGTTCACAGGAAATCTTGCGTCTCGCGAGATGACGCGTATATGCGTCGCTGTGCGCAGCGCTGCCACCTCCGGACCGCACATCTGCGTTAGGCGGTCCGGAGGTGGTTAATAAAATAAAACCCTGCACCCCCTTAAAAAAAAATCACTTTCCATCTGCACCAAAAAGAAAAAAAATCCAAATCCCCATCAATAAAATGAACAAATCCTGCACCCCCCCTTAATTACACCCTCTCTTCTCCCCTTAATTACACCCCCTTCCTTAATAACACCCCCCTTAATTACACAGTGTAATTAAGGGGGGGGGTGTTATTAAGGGAGGGGGTGTAATTAAGGGGGGGGTGCAGGATTTGTTCATTTTATTGATGGGGATTTGGATTTTTTTTCTTTTTGGTGCAGATGGAAAGTGATTTTTTTTAAGGGGGTGCAGGCTGCACCCCCTTAAAAAAAATCACTTTCCATCATCTGCACCAAAAAGAAAAAAAATCTAAATCCCCATCATCAATAAAATGAACAAATCCTGCAATTCCCCCCCCCCTTAATTACACCCTCTCTAAGTTCTCCCCTAATAACACCCCCCCTTAATTACACCCCCTCCCTCCCCACCTTAATTACAATTTACACGGTACACCCCGACCCCCCCCCCCCCCTTAATTACACAATTATTTACTTTACTTTTACTGTGTGTCTCACATTTATTTTGAATGATGCCCGTTGCCCGCCGTCCGGTCGTCCGACCGCTGGTATAAGATGGATGGGATCCGATCCTTCTTCTGATCCGTGAAGGCGGTGGCGCGGCGTCAGCGTCGTGACGTCGTCATGTCATGTTGCGCGCCGCCCGCCGCCGCAATAATCCGAGTCGCGTCGCATGGTCGCAGCAGTGGATGGAGCCGGCCCGGGGACGGGTGACTCCAGCGTCAGCACCCCCCTTGTGAGTGGCACCCGGGGCGGCCCGTCCCCCCCTTGGTACGCCACTGGCTGGTCGATCCCACCAAAACCAAAATCCTAAAGTGCGCATATTGCCAGCTTAAAACAGCAGAATTTTGGATACACTATAAGACACAACGGACTATAAAAACATGATGCAACCCAAAATCCCTTGTCCATGACCAATATTCTGTTGTGCTGTCTTAAGACTAATGTTTCTTCTCTCAACAATGTTTTCCTCTCTAGTTACATTGATTACTGTGTTTGATTACAAAGCAAATCAAATATGCAGCAGCTATTATCTTAATGCATTAAAAACCTCACAGAACCATTTAAAGAACTAATTATAACATCTTAGTCATTACAGTCATCTGAACTATCTCACTCAGTGATCTATGCAGCAACTTACATCGTCAATGCTCCACTTACATCCAGTAAATTACTTCTGATGATTTACTGACTTTAGGAGAATTTCCGAATCAAATCAACACAATTACAGTAAAAATAAATCTTTGTTTTCTATTTTCCTTCCTTTCTAAATCCCCAAATTGAAAGCCTATTTAGCCCTTACAGAGTTTCTCCAGCAGTTTTCTCAGATTAGTGATTAACAAACTTTACAAATCGGAAAAGTTCTTCAGAAAATCTGTTCCACACAGCAGGTGCATGGATATGTACAAACCTCATTTATAGGTTTGGAACAGTCGCAGACATTTCTGAAACATAACTCTCACATATTCCAGCTTGAATTGACCCACAGGGGAGTAGGTGAATCCCCAGGACCTTGAGCTAATATGGGACATAAAAGGCAATAAAAATAAATCATCAAACTATGATCCCATTTCCCTCCATGGGAAGCTATATATCCCAGCCTTTCCTGACAGATGCAGACATTGAAGATCTGCTGGGGTTTGTAGTTATCTCCACAGATTGAATTCTACAAGGAACCTAATGAGGTCACGCTTAATGGCAGTAGTCCAGTTGAAGAATATGTTTTACACCAAATCAGCATAGATTATTAATGGCCACATGGTTTTGTGGCCACTAGAGATGAGTGAATTGCCGCTGATGAAGTGGAATTTGATCCGAATTTCAGGAAAAATTCAATTTGCAACTAATGCAAATTTACTCCCACTTCTTAGTAATGAATCGCAATTTTCCTAAAATGGCAGCTACACGTGTGAGGACTGACATGGGCCAAGGAACTATGGAAAGGAGGGATCACCTAGATTGACATGCCTGCATGCAGCCAATCAGCAGCCAGCCCTGTGATGTCACAGCCCTTTAAATATGGCAGCCATTTTAGATTCTGCCATTTTTCAGCATTCAGAGTGCAGGGACAGATGTGTCAAGGTGCTAGGGACAGCACTTGGAAAAACCTCAATGTTTTAATAAAAAACTGAAAAAAGGAGTTGTAAGTGCAGGGAAAGGATAGGGAGGAATCATTTCTCAGCATCTTAGTGCTAGGAGAGACGATAGAAGGCGCTAGGAACAGTGATAGGAAAGCGATTTACTAGTGCAGGGAGAGATTACCAGGGGATCCAAATAAAAGCCTTTAGTGGCTTATATCTTATTATTTTATTCAGTACGATAAGAAAAAAATATACGCACTGCACTGTTGCAATTAATTCTAGTGAAAGCATATAGGGGCGTATTTCAGTCCAGCTAGAAAAATATATACGCATTTCACTTCTGCAGTTATTTCTGTTAAAAGCGTATAGAGGCGTACTTCATTAAAAGAAACTATATATATGCACTGCACTGTTGCAGTTATTTTGGGTGAAAGCGTATTTCAGAACTAGAAAAATATCTACGCACTTCACTCTTTGATTGTTTTCGAGTCAAAGTGACCCCATTCCAGAAACTACACCGCTCAAGGAATATTTCAAGGTGTGTAGCGAGCACTTAGACCCATCGGGCGTTTCACAGAATTAGGAAACGCTTGGCTGTGAAAATAAAAAATGACAATTTTTTCCAGAAAAAGTTGCTTTACACCCACATTTTTCACTTTCAAAAGAGGTAACAGGACAAAATGCACCCCACATTTTGTTCCCCATTTCCCCCCGAATACGCCAACACCCAATATATGCTCATAAAATAATGTATGGGCGCATGGCGGGGCTCTAGATACAAACAGCTAATATGGATTTTGTAGTATAGACAAACCGCTCACTCCCCATACAATTCTGGATTGGGTGCTCTAGTCTCAAATTGATTCACTCAAATCAACAAAGGCCTACCCACCATTTAACACTTGAACAGATGCACCGTCACTTTATCTATCAGGATAATATATGTAACATTATATTTATTAGGGATGAGCGAACTCGAACTGTATAGTTCGGGTTTGTACCGAATTTTGGGGTGTCCGTGACACGGACCCGAACCCGGACATTTTCGTAAAAGTCCGGGTTCAGGTTCGGTGTTCGTCGCTTTCTTGGCGCTTTTGTGACGCTTTCTTGGTGCTTTTTGAAAGGCTGCAAAGCAGCCAATCAACAAGCGTCATACTACTTGCCCCAAGAGGCCATCACAGCCATGCCTACTATTGGCATGGCTGTGATTGGCCAGAGCACCATGTGACCCAGCCTCTATTTAAGCTGGAGTCACATAGCGCCGCCCGTCACTCTGCTCTGATTAGCGTAGGGAGAGGTTGCAGCTGCGACAGTAGGGCGAGATTAGGCTGATTAACTCCTCCAAAAGACTCCATCCAGAGATCGTTCTGCAGCTGTGGATCATTGAGCTGCTGATACTCAATTGCTCACTGTTTTTAGGCTGCCCAGACCGTTTGTCAGTCACTTTTTTCTGGGGTGATCGGCGGCCATTTTGTGTCTTGTGGTGCGCCAGCACAAGCTGCGACCAAGTGCATTTAACCCTCAATGGTGTGGTTGTTTTTTGGCTAAAGCCTACATCAGGGTGCAGCTGTCACACCAAGTGCATTTAACCAGCAATAGTCTGTTTATTTTTTGGCCATATACTACATCAGGGGCAAGCTGCGCCCGTCACCAAGTGCATTTAACCCTCAATGGTGTGGTTGTTTTTTGGCTAAAGCCTACATCAGGGTGAAGCTGTCACACCAAGTGCATTTAACCAGCAATAGTCTGTTTATTTTTTGGCCATATACTAAATCAGGGGCAAGCTGCGCCTGTCACCAAGTGCATTTAACCCTCAATGGTGTGGTTGTTTTTTGGCTAAAGCCTACATCAGGGTGAAGCTGTCACACCAAGTGCATTTAACCAGCAATAGTCTGTTTATTTTTTGGCCATATACTACATCAGGGGCAAGCTGCGCCTGTCACCAAGTGCATTTAACCCTCAATGGTGTGGTTGTTTTTTGGCTAAAGCCTACATCAGGGTGAAGCTGTCACACCAAGTGCATTTAACCAGCAATAGTCTGTTTATTTTTTGGCCATATACTACATCAGGGGCAAGCTGCGCCTGTCACCAAGTGCATTTAACCCTCAATGGTGTGGTTGTTTATTAACTAAAGCCTACATCAGGGTGAAGCTGTCACACCAAGTGCATTTAACCAGCAATAGTCTGTTTATTTTTTGGCCATATACTACATCAGGGGCAAGCTGCGCCCGTCACCATGTGCATTTAACCCTCAGTAGTGTGGTTGGTCAAGCTGTCACACCAAGTGCATTTAACCAGCAATAGTCTGTTCATTTTTTGGCCATATACTACATCAGGGGCAAGCTGTGCCTGTCACCAAGTGCATTTAACCCTCAGTAGTGTGGTTGGTCAAGCTGTCACACCAAGTGCATTTAACCAGCAATAGTGTGGTTATTTTTTGGCCATATCCCAGTCTAATTCTGTCAGTAAATCTATACCTGTCACCCAGCGCCTAAATACTAGGCCTCAAATTTATATCCCGCTAAATCTGTCATTACTGCTGCACTGTTCTGGCTGGGCAAGTTATTTAGTGTCCGTCAAAGCACATTTTTTGTTCTGGGTTGAAATACAATTCCCAATTTAGCAATTTCCTAATTTAGTGGTTTCTGCTGTATCAGAGCTATTTGAAATCTATACCTAAAAGGGTATATAATATTCAAGGTGCACATAGGGTCATTCAGAATAACTTCACACACACGCTACTGTGCATTTCCAAGTCTAATTCCGTCAGTAAATCTATACCTGTCACCCAGCGCCTAAATACTAGGCCTCAAATTTATATCCCGCTAAATCTGTCGTTACTGGTGTACTGTTGTGGCTGGGCAAGTTATTTAGTGTCCGTCAAAGCACATTTTTTGTTCTGGGTTGAAATACAATTCCCAATTTAGCAATTTCCTAATTTACTGGTTTCTGCTGTATCAGGCCTACTTTAAATACATCCCAAAAAGGGTATATAATATTCAAGGTGCACATAGGGTCATTCAGAATAACTTCACACACACGCTACTGTGCATTTCCAAGTCTAATTCTGTCAGTAAATACTAGGCCTCAAATTTATATTCAGCTGAATTTGAATACAATACATTGGGCCAAATAATATTTTTGTTGTTGTGGTGAACCATAACAATGAGGAAAACATCTAGTAAGGGACGCGGACGCGGACATGGTCGTGGTGGTGTTAGTGGACCCTCTGGTGCTGGGAGAGGACGTGGCCGTTTTGCCACATTCCACACGTCCTAGTGTACCAACTACCTCAGGTCCCAGTAGCCGCCAGAATTTACAGCGATATATGGTGGGGCCCAATGCCGTTCTAAGGATGGTAAGGCCTGAGCAGGTACAGGCATTAGTCAATTGGGTGGCCGACAGTGGATCCAGCACGTTCACATTATCTCCCACCCAGTCTTCTGCAGAAAGCGCACAGATGGCGCCTGAAAACCAACCCCATCAGTCTGTCACATCACCCCCATGCATATCAGGGAAACTGTCTGAGCCTCAAGTTATGCAGCAGTCTCTTATGCTGTTTGAAGACTCTGCTGGCAGGGTTTCCCAAGGGCATCCACCTAGCCCTTCCCCAGCGGTGGAAGACATAGACTGCACTGACGCACAACCACTTATGTTTCCTGATGATGAGGACATGGGAATACCACCTCAGCATGTCTCTGATGATGACGAAACACAGGTGCCAACTGCTGCGTCTTTCTGCAGTGTGCAGACTGAACAGGAGGTCAGGGATCAAGACTGGGTGGAAGACGATGCAGGGGACGATGAGGTCCTAGACCCCACATGGAATGAAGGTCGTGCCACTGACATTCACAGTTCGGAGGAAGAGGCAGTGGTGAGACCGAGCCAACAGCGTAGCAAAAGAGGGAGCAGTGGGCAAAAGCAGAACACCCGCCGCCAAGAGACTCCGCCTGCTACTGACCGCCGCCATCTTGGACTGAGCACCCCAAAGGCAGCTTCAAGGAGTTCCCTGGCATGGCACTTCTTCAAACAATGTGCTGACGACAAGACCCTAGTGGTTTGCACGCTGTGCCATCAGAGCCTGAAGCGAGGCATTTATGTTCTGAACCTTAGCACAACCTGCATGACTAGGCACCTGCATGCAAAGCATGAACTGCAGTGGAGTAAACACCTTAAAAACAAGGAAGTTGCTCAGGCTCCCCCTGCTACCTCTTCTGCTGCTGCCGCCTCGGCCCCTTCTGCTGCTGCCGCCTCGGACTCTTCCTCCACCTCTGGAGGAACGTTGGCACCTGCCGCCCAGCAAACAGGGGATGTACCACCAACACCACCACCACCTCCGTCACCAAGCGTCTCAACCATGTCACACGTCAGCGTTCAGCTCTCCATCTCACAAACATTTGAGAGAAAGCATAAATTCCCACCTAGCCACCCTCGATCCCAGGCCCTGAATGCCAGCATTTCTAAACTACTGGCCTATGAAATGCTGTCATTTAGGCTGGTGGACACAGACAGCTTCAAACAGCTCATGTCGCTTGCTGTCCCACAGTATGTTGTTCCCAGCCGCCACTACTTCTCCAAGAGAGCCGTGCCTTCCCTGCAAAACCCAGTATCCGATAAAATCAAGTGTGCACTGCGCAACGCCATCTGTAGCAAGGTCCACCTAACCACAGATACGTGGACCAGTAAGCATGGCCAGGGACGCTATATCTCCCTAACTGCACACTGGGTAAATGTAGTGGCAGCTGGGCCCCAGGCGGAGAGCTGTTTGGCGCACGTCCTTCCGCCGCCAAGGATCGCAGGGCAACATTCTTTGCCTCCTGTTGCCACCTCCTCCTTCTCGGCTTTCTCCTCATCTTCTTCCACCTGCTTATCCAGTCAGCCACACACCTTCACCACCAACTTCAGCACAGCCCGGGGTAAACGTCAGCAGGCCATTCTGAAACTCATATGTTTGGGGGACAGGTCCCACACCGCACAGGAGTTGTGGCGGGGTATAGAACAACAGACCGACGAGTGGTTGCTGCCGGTGAGCCTCAAGCCCGGCCTGGTGGTGTGCGATAATGGGCGAAATCTCGTTGCAGCTCTGGGACTAGCCGGTTTGACGCACATCCCTTGCCTGGCGCATGTGCTGAATTTGGTGGTGCAGAAGTTCATTTACAACTACCCCGACATGTCAGAGCTGCGGCATAAAGTGCGGGCCATCGCGCTTCCGGCGTTCACATCCTGCCGCTGCTCGCCTGTCTGCGCTACAGCGTAACTTCGGCCTTCCCGCTCACCGCCTCATATGCGACGTGCCCACCAGGTGGAACTCCACCTTGCACATGCTGGACAGACTGTGCGAGCAGCAGCAGGCCATAGTGGAGTTTCAGCTGCAGCACGCACGGGTCAGTCGCACTGCGGAACAGCACCACTTCACCACCAATGACTGGGCCTCCATGCGAGACCTGTGTGCCCTGTTGCGCTGTTTCCAGTACTCCACCAACATGGCCAGTGGCGATGACGCCGTTATCAGCGTTACAATACCACTTCTATGTCTCCTTGAGAAAACACTTAGGGCGATGATGGAAGAGGAGGTGGCCCAGGAGGAGGAGGAGGAGGAGGAGGAAGAGGGGTCATTTTTAGCACTTTCAGGCCAGTCTCTTCGAAGTGACTCAGAGGGAGGTTTTTTGCAACAGCAGAGGCCAGGTACAAATGTGGCCAGCCAGGGCCCACTACTGGAGGACGAGGAGGACGAGGATGAGGAGGAGGTGGAGGAGGATGAGGATGAAGCATGGTCACAGCGGGGTGGCACCCAACGCAGCCCGGGCCCATCACTGGTGCGTGGCTGGGGGGAAAGGCAGGACGATGACGATACACCTCCCACAGAGGACAGCTTGTCCTTACCCCTTGGGCAGCCTGGCACACATGAGCGACTACATGCTGCAGTGCCTGCGCAACGACAGCAGAGTTGCCCACATTTTAACGTGTGCGGACTACTGGGTTGCCACCCTGCTGGATCCACGCTACAAAGACAATGTGCCCACCTTACTTCCTGCACTGGAGCGTGATAGGAAGATGCGCAAGTACAAGCGCACGTTGGTAGACGCGCTACTTAGAGCATTCCCAAATGTCACAGGGGAACAAGTGGAAGCCCAAGGCCAAGGCAGAGGAGGAGCAAGAGGTCGCCAAGGCAGCTGTGTCACGGCCAGCTCCTCTGAGGGCAGGGTTAGCATGGGAGAGATGTGGAAAAGTTTTGTCAACACGCCACAGCTAACTGCACCACCACCTGATACGCAACATGTTAGCAGGAGGCAACATTTCACTAACATGGTGGAACAGTACGTGTGCACACCCCTCCACGTACTGACTGATGGTTCGGCCCCATTCAACTTCTGGGTCTCTAAATTGTCCACGTGGCCAGAGCTAGCCTTTTATGCCCTGGAGGTGCTGGCCTGCCCGGCGGTCAGCGTTTTGTCTGAACGTGTATTCAGCACGGCAGGGGGCGTCATTACAGACAAACGCAGCCACCTGTCTACAGCCAATGTGGACAAGCTGACGTTCATAAAAATGAACCAGGCATGGATCCCACAGGACCTGTCCGTCCCTTGTCCAGATTAGACATTAACTACCTCCCCTTAACCATATATTATTGTACTCCAGGGCACTTCCTCATTCAATCCTATTTTTATTTTCATTTTACCATTATATTGCGAGGCTACCCAAAGTTGAATGAACCTCTCCTCTGTCTGGGTGCCGGGGCCTAAATATATGCCAATGGACTGTTTCAATGTTGGGTGACGTGAAGCCTGATTCTCTGCTATGACATGCAGACTAATTCTCTGCTGACATGAAGCCAGATCCTCTGTTACGGGACCTCTCTCCTCTGCCTCGGTGCTGGGCCTAAATTTATGAAAATGGACTGTTGCAGTGGTGGGTGACGTGAAGCCTGATTCTCTGCTATGATATGAAGACTGATTCTCTGCTGACATGAAGCCAGATTGTCTGTTACGGGACCTCTCTCCTCTGCCTGGGTGCTGGGCCTAAATTTATGAAAATGGACTGTTGCAGTGGTGGGTGACGTGAAGCCTGATTATCTGCTATGACATGAAGACTGATTCTCTGCTGACATGAAGCCAGATTGTCTGTTACGGGACCTCTCTCCTCTGCCTGGGTGCTGGGCCTAAATTTATGAAAATGGACTGTTACAGTGGTGGGTGACGTGAAGCCTGATTCTCTGCTATGACATGAAGACTGATTCTCTGCTGACATGAAGCCAGATTGTCTGTTACGGGACCTCTCTCCTCTGCCTGGGTGCTGGGCCTAAATATCTGACAATGGACTGTTGCATTGGTGGCTGACGTGAAGCCTGATTCTCTGCTATGATATGAAGACTGATTCTCTGCTGACATGAAGCCAGATTGTCTGTTACGGGACCTCTCTCCTCTGCCTGGGTGCTGGGCCTAAATTTATGAAAATGGACTGTTGCAGTGGTGGGTGATGTGAAGCCTGATTCTCTGCTATGACATGAAGACTGATTCTCTGCTGACATGAAGCCAGATTCTCTGTTACGGGACCTCTCTCCTCTGCCTGGGTGCTGGGCCTAAATATCTGACAATGGACTGTTGCATTGGTGGCTGACGTGAAGCCTGATTCTCTGCTATGACATGAAGACTGATTCTCTGCTGACATGAAGCCAGATTCTCTGTTACGGGACCTCTCTCCTCTGCCTGGGTGCCGGGGCCTAAATATCTGAGAATGGACTGTTCCAGTGGTGGGTGACGTGAAGCCAGATTCTCTGCTATGGGACCTCTCTCCAATTGATTTTGGTTAAATTTTATTTATTTAATTTTTATTTTAATTCATTTCCCTATCCACATTTGTTTGCAGGGGATTTACCTACATGTTGCTGCCTTTTGCAGCCCTCTAGCCCTTTCCTGGGCTGTTTTACAGCCTTTTTAGTGCCGAAAAGTTCTGGTCCCCATTGACTTCAATGGGGTTCGGGTTCGGGACGAAGTTCGGATCGGGTTCGGATCCCGAACCCGAACATTTTCGGGAAGTTCGGCCGATTTTCTCGAACCCAAACATCCAGGTGTCCGCTCAACTCTAATATTTATTTCACTTTTATGTTTCATATTTATGTAATGTTATTTATGAAGTTAATATTCACAATATAGCACTTGAATTGATTTTGTTACAGGATATCTGCACATTGATATATTTTGTTATGGATCAACCATTTAGCAACCTGTCTGGACTATCTCATAGACTAGATTAATTAGCTCATGTGACACATTATACCATAAAAAACGCATTGTCCCCCCAAGAAAACGCATGGAAACCGCATATGCGTTTTTTTTGGTTCCAGACCAGATGTTGGTGTTTTATGGTAGATCCTTTACTCCAGATTTGATATTACATGCATCCTATTCACCATTCAACACTTGAACAGATGCACGGTCACCTTATTTATTATTATACTACATGTAATATTATATTTATTTCACTTGTATGTTTTACACTTATGTAATGTTATTTAAGAAATTAATATCCACAGTACAGCACTTAGAATTGATTGTAGTTACAGGATATCCGCATATTGATATATTTTGTTATGAATTGACCATGTAGCAACCTTTCTGGACTGTTTTCTTTATAGACTAGACTAATTAGACCATGGGGCACAATATACTGCAAAAAATGCATCGTCCCCCCCAAGAAAACGCATGGAAACCGCATATGCGTTTTTTCCGTTTTTTCATTTATTTTTATTTTTTTGTTCCAGACCAGATTTTGGTGTTCCAGAGCAGATCCCTTACTCCAGATCTGATCTTACATGCATATTAAAAGGGATATAAAAGGAATCACAGTAAGTTGGGATGTCACCACTGAGGAAGGGGAGAGGAGATCCCCGAAACGCGTTTGGTGCTTTTCAAAGACATTCCCAACAAGTGACCCCCACTGGAAGTGCGGCTACTAATATCCGGAGATATATAAAGAAATTGGAGCGCTCCAAAGATAAAGACCCGGATTTTCAGCCATTCAAACTGGTCAGTACAAGTTTAAGTTCACCTCTCGCGATATTACACCCTGATCGTATAACCGGATCTGAGATTTGTGGATAACGTTTGAGAGAGACCAGAGACGAACGAACCAGGTGGGACGCTTAACACTGAGAACCACGAGAATAAATACTGTGAGTAAAAATCAAAAGGATTGAATATTGGGACTGCAGGATAATCGACATTCACCTGTGAGTAACAACTTGGTGTCCGATTGGATACTTTATTGAATATTTATATCGGACAATTCCGAATATTTGAAAAGGTGCCTTGCATGGATTCTGCTTGTTATATTGCATACAAGAAAGGAATGCCAATACTATTATAAGGAATAGACTGATACTTTTGGCTTGCAATATTTTTTTGCACATTCAGGACGTATGGTCCCCTTCTTTTTTGGACTTTTTCAATTTTTATTGAAGTTTTAGATTCTAGGTATTTTTAGGGACTGATTTTGTCTTCGCTGCAGCGATTGTTATTTTAATATTGTATTGTGATGTTGTATTTTAAGATATTTTGCCAATTAAATATTGTGTAACAACACTATTACTATTGCTCTATTCCCATGCGAGGGAGTGCCAGTCTCATACTACATAAATATGGATTTTGCTGACCTGAATTGGCAGACATGGATTTTAGCTGCCATGTAACATTTAAAAAATTTCCTGAGATCCCCAGAAAAAAAAAAGAAGTGACCCCATTTCAGAAGAAGCACCCCCGTATGAACATTTTAAGTGGTGGAAAGGGTATTTTTTACCAAACAGGCGTCTCACAGAAGGCAGAAATACTAGAGAGAGAATTTTTATTAGCATTTTAATAATACAAACATAAGTCCCCAACCCCCACATACCCTCCCCCCGCAAACCATCATTATGATGCCCTCCATCTTCCATAACTTCCAACATTCGGTTACACCATCACAACCGCATGATAATTACAAAGGCACATGCCCTTTCTCTACAGCATTCCCCACAGAACATTGATAGAAAAGCTGTGATCTTATAATAGGAATATACATTAGCTAGAGAGGAAATTTCAAAGCACACATTTGTAAAAATGAAAAATTACTAGCAGACCCCAATTTTTCACTTTCACAAGGGGTTAAAGGAGAAAATGCACCCCAGTATATGTTCCCCATTTTCTACCCATTTTGCGAACACCCCATATGTGCTCGTAGCCTGCAGTATTGGCGCACAGCAGGCCTCTACAGGCAAAATATGTTTTTTGCATGCCTGAATTGGCAGACATGAATTTCACCTGCCATGTTGCATTTAAAAAATTTCCTGAGGTCCCCAGAAATAAAAATAAAAAAACGAAGAAGAAGAAGTGACCCCATTTCGGAAACAGCACCCCCATACGAACATTTTAAGTGGTGGTAAGGGTACTTTTAACCAAATAGGTGTCTCCCAGAAAAGATTATGTAGTATTTGTTGGAAAGTGGGTATGAAAGTGAGGTGGACTAAATCAGAGATATGTAAATATTACAGGGCGCATAAAGGATGAAATTAAAAATCCATGGATGAGTGGTAGGTTCGGAAGCATTCTTTCAAGCAGAGGCCTGGTTTATCAGGGCAGGCGTCGCACTGATAAATGGTGTCCTTTCATATTCCACTTTTGTAACAAACCCAACATCTGTTTGTGGCACTTCACCAGGGAAATGTTGTCCTGGTACAACACGGCACCATGACCTCCTGAAGTACTCGGGCCCTCCCCTTCCTGACTTTGTAAAATTAGGGCCTTGATTACCGCCTCTTGGAACTGAAGGAAAGTTCCTGTGTGGCCTGCAGTTCGATGTAAAATGTACGCATTGTATATTGCCATCTGTATAATGTATACGGCAAGCTTTTTGTACCACAACTTAGTTTTACGCACGGCACTGTAGGGCTTCAGAACTTGATCGGACAGATCAACCCCTCCCATGTGCCTGTTGTAACCAAGGATGCAGTCTGGCTTATTGATAGGGGTTGTGGTACCTCGCACTTGGGCAGGAGAACTGGTGTTTGTGTAAATGGTGGTTAGTACAAGGACATACCTCTTGTCCTTGTACTTAACTGCCAGCATGTTTTCATGGCGGAGAGCCTTACTGTCACCTTTTCAGAGTAGTTGCCCTACCAGGGATCTAGGGAGCCTTCTCTGATTTTTTTTAGCACTGTGCCGCAAGCCACAGTACCTCTGGCTTTTAGGGACATAAATAGGGGGATGCTGGTGTAATAGTTATTTACATAGCAGTGATAACCATTATCCAGCAGTAGGTGCAGTAAGTCCCTCAAAATCTTGCCATTAATTCTTAGGACGGGGGGGGGGGGGGGGGGGGCATTCAGGGGGGTTGTATCCGGGAATCTTTCCCCTCATAATACCGGAACCTACCTGGAGGTACTAACGCACAGCTTGTACATTTTCATTCCGTACCCTGCCCGCTTGCTGGGTAGGTACTGGTGAAATTTAAACCTTCCTTTAAAATGTACAAGGGACTCGTCTATGCTAATTTCTTGTTCTGGGGTGAACACTTCTGTAAATTTTGAGTTGAGGTGCTCCAGGAGGGGTCTTATTTTAAATAGACGGTCAAAATGTGGGTCATTTTGTGGGGGGGCACTGTGCGTTATGACTTTAATGTAGGAATTTCAAAATGGATTCAAATCTTGAGCGGGACATGGTCATATTGTAAATTGGAAAGTGGTTTAAGACATCTGAACTCCAATATTGTCTCATTTCGTTTTTTTTACCAGGCCCATTTGCAGCAACAGCCCCCAAAACTTTATAATGTCTGCTGCATTTACAGGGGTCCAACCTAGGGGTCTAGCATATGTGGATGTCCGGTTTTGAGTAGTGATGAGCGAGCACCAAAGTGTTCGTGTGTTTGGGTGTTCGGTCCGAACACATCGCGATATTCGTGCACTCGGCCAAGCACCCAAGCATAATGGAAGTCAATGGGAGGCGACCAGGCACCCCCTGCTCGGATGGGGGGGTGCCTGGTCCATAGGAAAAGGTCTGAAAGTGATGGAAACACCTCTGAAATCGATCAGGAACAGCAGGGGGACCATGTCTGGATGCATCTTTCACACCAATGTCGCTGCTGGAAACCATGTTGTCCGAGTTGTACGCCAATTTTACAGACGCGCCCGCACAAAAAAAAATCCTTTTTAGCCGAATTTTTTTTAGGAAACATTCTTTCCTGTAGATTCAATTGTATATACAGTGTAAGTGCTGCCAAAAATTACAAGGAAAAAGAAATACAGCCTCTATATCACATAAAGGAGGGCCTCATTCACATGGTGCTACAATTGTTCAGGTAGTGGGACTCCTACACTCATACAGCCTATGCACTAAGTAAAAGGCCTGCCAAAAATTACAACAGGCACTCCAATGCACCTTTTATTAAACATAAAGGAGGGCATCATACACACCCTTTAAAAATTATTAATAATAGCCTGCTGCTGACCCTCAAAAAACATTAGGAGTAGGGTTGAGCGAACCCAAACTGTAAAGTTTGGGTTCAGTGTTCAGCGCTTTCTAGGCGCTTTTTGAAAGTTTGCAGAGCAGCCAATCACCAAGTGGTTAACTTTGTGCCCTTAGAAGCCATTACAGCCATGCCTACTAATGGCATGGCTGTGATTGGCCAGAGCAGCATGTGACCCAGGCTCTATATAAGCTGGAGTCACGTAGCGCTGCACGTCACTCTGCTGTTACAAGTGTAGGGAGCTGCTGGACTTGTGATTTCAGGGAGAGAATAGGAGAGAATCTAACTCAGCGATCTACAGAGAAATAGTTGTGTGGGTGCAGGGCACTATCGTTTTACCCTGCCCTGAGCTCATTGACAAAAAAAAAATAACTTTTATAATTCTGTTAGTTAGGTGGGCAGCGGCGGCGGCGGCCATTTTATGCAAGCTCAGTGCACCAGCACTGCATCTGAACTTTTGGGACATTGCAAATCACAATTTTTTTTGGCAAACTACAACATCTGGATTAGTCAGTGTGCAATTTAAACTAGAAATACACCCATCATTTTCTGGGGTTTTAAAAACACACATTTATTTTCTACAAAAAACTGTATTTTCTGGATCTGCAAGTGTTAAATTCAAGTTTAATATATACAGCTTTCGTATTCTGTTACCAAAAACTAACTTTTTTGGCAATCTACAACATCTGGATTAGTCAGTGTGCAATTTAAGCTAGAAATACACATCATTTTCTGGGGTTTTAAAAACACACTTTTTTTCCCCAAAACAGCATTTTCCTGATCTGCAAGTGTTAAATTCAAGTTTAATATATACAGCTTTCATATTCTGTTACCCCCAAAAAACTTTTTGGGCAATCTACAACATCTGGATTAGTCAGTGTGCAATTTAAGCTAGAAATACACTCATTTTCTGGGGTTTTAAAAACACACTTTTTGGACAAAAAACACTATTTTCAGGCCTTGCAGCATCAGCACGTGTGAAATTACAGGCTTATATACTGCTGTCAAATTCAGTTGTTAAACAAACAATCGTTTGGGCCAAAAAATGTAGTTGGCAGCCTTAGTACATTTGGGTTAGATTCAGAGATTTGAAATACCGCCATTTGGTGCACCAATATTGAATTCAGCCCTACACTGGTTCAGGCCCTGTGAGATACACCCTCTACATACAGGGGTTTAATTCATGCATTTGAAATACAGCTATTTGAAATACAGCCATTTTGTGCAAATAAATATTTAATTCAGGCCTACACTGATTCAGACCATGTGAGATACACCCTCTACATACAGGGGTTTGATTCGGGCATTTGTAGTACAGCCATTTGAAATACAGCCATTTTGTGATAAATATTTAATTCAGACCTAGGCCTCATGCACACGACAGTTTTTTTTCACGGTCCGCAAAAACGGGGTCCGTGGGTCCGTGATCCGTGACCGTTTTTTCGTCCGTGGGTCTTCCTTGATTTTTGGAGGATCCACGGACATGAAAAAAAAATCGTTTTGGTGTCCGCCTGGCCGTGCGGAGCCAAACGGATCCGTCCTGAATTACAATGCAAGTCAATGGGGACGGATCCGTTTGATGTTGACACAATATGGTGCCATTTCAAACGGATCCGTCCCCATTGACTTTCAATGTAAAGTCTGGAGTTCTTTTATACCATCGGATTGGAGTTTTCTCCAATCCGATGGTATATTTTAACTTGAAGTGTCCCCATCACCATGGGAACGCCTCTATGTTAGAATATACTGTCGGATATGAGCTACTTCGTGAACCTCAGATCCGACAGTATATTCTAACACAGAGGCGTTCCCATGGTGATGGGGACGCTTCAGGTTAGAATACACTACAAACTTTGTACAAGACTGCCCCCTGCTGCCTGGCAGCACCCGATCTCTTACTGGGGGATATGATAGCACAATTAACCCCTTTAGGTGCGGCACCTAAAGGGGTTAATTGTACTATCATATTCCCCTGTAAGAGATCAGGGCTGCCAGGCAGCAGGGGGCAGCCCCCCCCTCCCCAGTTTGAATATCGTTGGTGGCACAGTGTGCCCCCACCATCGCCCCCCCTCCCTCCCTCTATTGTATTAAATCGTTGGTGGCACAGTGTGCCAACCACCATCGGCATCCCTCCCTCCCTCTATTGTATTAAATCGTTGGTGGCACAGTGTGCCAACCACCATCGGCCCCCCCTCCCTCCCTCTATTGTATTAAATCGTTGGTGGCACAGTGTGCCAACCACCATCGGCCCCCCCTCCCTCCCTCTATTGTATTAAATCGTTGGTGGCACAGTGTGCCAACCACCATCGGCCCCCCTCCCTCCCTCTATTGTATTAAATCGTTGGTGGCACAGTGTGCCAACCACCATCGCCCCCCCCCCCCCTCCCTCTATACAGGTCATATTTTTTTGACGGACAGGATACACGGATCACGGCCTCGGCTGCAAAACGGTGCATTTTCCGATTTTTCAGGCCTTGCAGCATCAGCACGTCTATAGCAGTAACATTGGTGGCAGTGTGCGGTCTCAACAGTAGAAGATTCATACTTACCTGCTTGCTGCTGCGATGTCTGTGTCTGGCCGGGAGCTCCTCCTACTGGTAAGTGAAAGGTCTTTGCGGCGCATTGCTAAAGAACTGTCACTTACCAGTAGGAGGAGCTCCCGGCCGTTCACAGACATCGCAGCAGCAAGCAGGTAAGTATGAATCTTCTACTGTTGAGACCGCACACTTCCACCAATGTTACTGCTATAGAGGGAGGGGGGGGGCGATGGTGGTTGGCACACTGTGCCACCAACGATTTAATACAATAGAGGGAGGGAGGGGGGGGCGATGGTGGAGGCACACTGTGCCACCAATGATATTCAAACTGGGGACGGGGGGGGGGGGTCTGCCCCCTGCTGCCTGGCAGCCCTGATCTCTTACAGGGGAATATGATAGTACAATTAACCCCTTTAGGTGCCGCACCTGAAGGGGTTAATTGTGCTATCATATCCCCCTGTAAGAGATCGGGTGCTGCCAGGCAGCAGGGGGCAGTCTTGTACAAAGTTTGCAGTGTATTCTAACTAGAAGCGTCCCCATCACCATGGGAACGCTTCTGTGTTAGAATATACTGTCGGAAATGAGTTTTCACGAAGTGAAAACTTAGATCAGAAAAAGCTTTTATGCAGACGGATCTTCGGATCCGTCTGTATGAAAGCAACCTACGGCCACGGATCACGGACACGGATGCCAATCTTGTGTGCATCCGTGTTCTTTCACGGACCCATTGACTTGAATGGGTCCGTGAACCGTTGTCCGTCAAAAAAATAGGACAGGTCATATTTTTTTGACGGACAGGATACACGGATCACGGCCTCGGCTGCAAAACGGTGCATTTTCCGATTTTTCCACGGACCCATTGAAAGTCAATAGGTCCGCGAAAAAAAACGGAAAACGGCACAACGGCCACGGATGCACACAACGGTCGTGTGCATGAGGCCCTACACTGGTTCAGACCGTGTGAGATACACCCTCTACATCAGGCATCCTCAAACTGCGGCCCTCTAGCTGTTGCAAAACTATTACTCCCAGCATGCCCAAACAGCCTTCAGGTATCAGCCTACAGCAGGGCATTATGGGAGTTGTAGTTTTACAACAGCTGGAGGGCCGGCGTTTGAGGATGCCTGCTCTACATACAGGAGTTTAATTCAGGCATTTGAAATACAGCCATTTTGGGCAAATAAATATTTCATTCAGGCCTACGCTGGTTCAGGCCGTGTAAGATACAACCTCTACATAGAGGGGTTTGATTCAGGCATTTGAAAAACAGCCATTTTGTGAAAATAAAAATTTAATTTAGGCCTACACTGGTTCAAATCGTGTGAGATACACCCTCTACATACAGGGGTTTGATTCAGGCATTTGAAATACAGCCATTTGAAATACAGCCATTTTGGACAAATAAATATTTCATTTCATTGAAAAATATTTCTTGGGCAAAGAAATATTTAATTTCATTGCTGCTGGTGGAGCTCCTGTTGCAGGGAGAGGACGTGGTCGATCTGTGCCAGCTACATACACAAGTGAAACCCCTTCCTCAGGTGGAAGTAGGTGACAAAACCTGCAGCGGTATTTGGTCTGGCCTAATGCTGCTCTACGAATGGTGATAGTAGATTGGGTTGCTGACAGTGGATCCAGTTCCTTCACATTGTCTCCCACCCAGACTCCTGCTAAAAGACCACAGTTGGCACCTGCAGCCGATGTCCATCAGTCTTTCACCTCACCCCCTTGCAAATCAGCCAAACAGTCTGAGCCCCAAGTCATGCAGCAGTCTCTTCTGCTTTTTGATGACTCTGTTAGCAGGGTTTTTACCGATGCCCAACCACTTATGTTTCAAGATGAGTACATGGGAGGACCATCGCAGCACGTCTCGGATGATGACGAAACACAGGTGCCAACTGCTGGGGCTTTTGAAAGTGTGCAGACTGACAAGGAAGGCAGGGGTGAAGACTGGGTGGAAGATGATGTGGAGGACGATGAGGTCCTCAATCTCACATGGAATCAAGGTCATGCGAGTGACTATGTAGTTCGGAGGAAGAGGCGGTGGTCGCAGAGAGCCACCAGCACAGCAGAAGAGGGAGCAAGGTGCAAAAGACATGAGTGGTTTGCACGCTGTGCAATCAGAGCCTGAAGCGAGGCATAAACGTTCTCAACCTGCATGGCCAGGCATCTAAGTGCAAAGCACGAGCTGCAGCGTAGTAGACACCTCAAAAACCAAGAAAGGTCTCTGGCTCCTCCTGCTTCTTCTTCTGTTGCAGTCTCGGCCTCTTCATCCACCTCTGGAGTGACAATGCCACCTGCCACCCCGCAAACAGAGGATCTGCCAGCAACACCACCATCCGGATCACCAAGCATCTCCACAATGTCCCACGCAAGCGTTCACTCTCCATCTCCCAAACACTGGAGTGGAAGAGGAAGTACCCTCTACCCACCCAGGATCCCTGGCCCTGAATGCCAGCATTTAAAAATGACAGGCCTTTGAAATACTGTCATTCCGTCTAGTGGAGACAGAGGGTTTTAAAAGCCTTATGGCGGTGGCTGTCCCACAGTACGTCGTGCCCAGCCGCCACTACTTTTCCAGGCATGACATCCCTTCCCTGCACAACCAAGTGGGGGCCAAAATCAGGTGTGCACTGTGCAAGGCCATCTGTGGCAAGGGACACCTCACTATGGATACGTGGACCAGTAAGCATGGCCAGGGACGTTATATCTCCATAACAGCACACTGGGTAAAAATGCAGTGGCGGCTGGGCCTGAAGCAGATAGCAGTTTGGCTCATGTCCTACCACCACAGAGGATTGCAAGGCGCTTCAGTTTGCCTCCTGTTGCTTTCTCCTCCTACTCCGCTTCCTCATCCTCTACTGGCTCCTCATCCAGTTATCGTAACACCTTCACCACCAACTTCAGCACAGACAGGGGTAAAAGACAGCAGGCAGTTTTAAAACGTATCTGTTTGGGAGACAAACCACACACCGCGCAGGAGCTGTGGACGGGCCTTGAAAAACAGACTGATGAGTGGTTGGTGCCAGTGAGCCTCAAACCCGGCCTGGTGGTGTGCGATAATGGGCAAAATATCGTAGGAACTCTGGGACTAGCCGGTTAGATGCACATCCCTTGCCTGGAGCATATGCTGAATTTGATGGTGCAGAGATTCCTTAAAAATTCCCCCGATTTGTCAGAGCTGCTGCATGAAGTGCAGACTGCCTGTACCCGCTTTTGGCTTTTTCACAATGCTGCTGCTCGCCTGTCAGAACTGCAGCGTAACTTTGGCCTTCCCGCTCACCGCCTTATATGCGACGTGCCCACAAGGTGGAACTCCACCTTGCACATGCTGGCCAGACTGTTTGAGCAGCAGCAAACGATAGGGGAGTTTCAGCTGCAGCAGGCACGGGTGAGTCACTCTGGGGAACAGCACCACTACACCACCAATGACTGGGCCTCCATGCGAGACCTGTGTTCCTTGTTGTGCTGTTTCGAGTACTCCACCAACATGGCCAGTGCCGATAATGCCGTTCTCATCGTTACTATCTCACTTCTAAGCATCCTTGAAAAAACGCTGCTGGCGATAATGGAAGAGGATGTGGCACAGGAGGAGGAGGAGGAAGAGGGATCATTTCCTAGGGTTTCCGGCCAGTCATTCACAAGTGGCTCAGAGGGTGGGTTCCTGCACCCACAAACGCCAGGTACACAATTGTCCAGCCAGGGCACAATTCTAGAGGATGATGAGGTCGAGGATGAGGAGGTGGAGATGGAGGAGAAGGAACCATGTTCACAGCAGGGTGGCAACCAGACCAGCTCATGGCCATCATTGGTGCTTAGATGGGGGGATACAGAGGACACAGACGATACACCTACCACAGAGGACAGCTTTTTTTGTTGCATCTCGGCAGCCTGGCACACATGAGCAATTACATGCTGCAGTGTCTCCGCAACGACCGCCGAGTTGCCCACATTCTAACTTGTGCTGTTTACTGGGTGGCCACACTGCTGGATCCCCGTTACAAGGACAACGTACTGTCCTCAATTCTCTCACTGGATCGTGATCGAATATGCCGAGTACAAGCGCACACTGGTAGACACGCTGCTGGTTGCATTCCCACCTGACAGCGGGGGCACATTGGAAGCACAAGGCGAAGGCAGAGGAGGAGGAAGAGGTCACCAACACAGCTTGGTCACCGCCAGCACCTCAGAAGGTAGGGTTAGCATGGCTGAAATGTGGAAAAGCATTGTTAGCACTCCAAAACAACCAGCACCACCAGCTGATATGGAACGTCTTAGTAGGAGGCAGCATTTCAGCAACGTGGTGGAGCAGTAGGTGTGCACACGCCTACACGTACTGAATGACGGGTCTGCCCCCTTCAAATTCTGGGTCTCCAAATTGGGCACATGGCCTGAGCTTGCTCTTTACGCCTTGGAGGTGCTGGCCTGCCCTGCAGCCAGTGTATTGTCTGAACGTGTGTTTAGCACGACTGGAGGGGGTTATCACAGGTTATATTTCCCAATGTTTGGGGGTGTACCCTAATTTAAAAAAATTAAATTAAATTTAAAAGCAAAATGCAGTGTAGGCTACCTCCTCCTCCACCGCCGCTTCCACCTACACCGCCACATCCATCGCCTCCTCAACTCCTACTCCATATGGACCGTGTCCTCCTAGATCAAGATTTTTATTTTTTTTTACATATTTTATGTTATTTAAAGTCATTTCCCTATCCACATTTGTTGCCATGCTCTTAACCACATTTTTATGCCATTTGCAGCCCTCTAGCCCTTTCCATGACATTTTTAGAGCCATTTTAGTGCTCAAAAGTTTGGGTCCCTATTGACTTCAATGGGGTTCGGGGTCAGGTTCGGGGTCAGGTTCGGGTCCCGAACTCGAACTTTTTTGTGAAGTTCGGCCGAACCTGTCGAACCCGAACATCCAGATGTCCACTCAACTCTAATATAGTGGCCTATTTCAGTTCAACAAGAAAAAAATATACGCATTTCACTTCTGCAGTTATTTCTGTTGAAAGCATATAGGGGCGTACTTGATTTAAAAAAGTAAAATATATACGCAATGCACTGTTGCAGTTATTTCTGGTGAAAGCATGTAGGGGCGTATTTCAAAACTACAAGAAAAATATATATGCACTTCACTCTTTGATTGTTTTCTAGTCAAAGCATATACGGCCTATTTCAGTCCAACAAGAAAAATATATACGCACTGCACTATTTCAGTTATTTCTGTTTAAATCTTATAGGGGGTATTACAGTAAAACAAGAATAATATATACGCACTGCACTGTTGCAGTTATTTCTGGTTAAAACATATAGGGGTGTATTAGAGTAAAAAAAAAGAAAACTATATACGAACTGCACTGTTGTAGTTATTTCTGGTGAAAGCCTATAGAGGAGTATTTCAGTCCAACAAGAAAAATATATACGCTTTTCACTTCTTCACTGTTGTAGTTAGTTCTGGTGAAAGCATATAAGGGTATATTTATAAGAAAAATATAAACAAACTTCCCTCTTTGTTTTCTAGTGAAAGCGTATAGTGGCCTATTTCATTCCAACAAGAAAAATATATACGCACTGCAGTTATTTGTGTTTAAAGTATATAGGGGCGTATTACAGTAAAAAAAGAAAATTATATGCGCATTTCACTTCTGCAGTTTTTTATGGTCAAATCGTATAGGGGCATATTTCAGTACTACTAGAAAAATATATTCTCAGTGCATTTCTGCAGTTAATTGTGGTGAAAGCGTGTTGTGGACTATTGTAGTACAAACAGAAAAAAATATTTGTCGCTTTTCGGGGGGTTTTATTTTCCATTTAATTTGTGTAGTTCAGCTACAAGTATGTCAGGCAGAGAAGGGCCAGGCCATGCACACAGGAGTGGCAGAGGCCCGAATGTTTTGGGCCCAAGCAGAGGTCACATCAGAGTAAGAGTGCGTGGCAGCAGGAGTCGCAGCGAGAGGCCTGAGCTCCCGGTGTCATCTAGCGGTCATGTCTTGACCAGCAACCTAGCGGTTCTTGATTGGTTAACTCGGTCATCCACGTCATCCCAAGTCAGACACCCCCAGCCAACAGTCGGTGGGTTTATTGGACACAACCCTTAGTTGGCATGGCCCGGGAGCGGGCCCTCACCTGTCCTCAACCTGCCTCTGTCCTTTGCTGTTCCCTCAGCCACTGAAGTTTTGTATGCTGTGGGCTCAGCTCCACTATGCAGCGACGACGAGCTGCTAGAGGACAGTCAGTAGCTATTGTCTAGCTAAGATCTGGAGGAGACATCCGCCGCTTCCTCTGCTAGGCAGGCCAGTAATGATGAGAAGAGTGGCGCAGGAGCTTGTGTTGCGAGCCCTCAGGCTCCTGACCCAGAGACTGTTGAAGAGGACATCAGTGACGTGCAGACACTACTTGATGATGATGAAGCCGATCGCACTTGGGAGCCGGGTGCAGAAGGGGCATCATCATCAGAAGAAGAGGGTGGCAGCTTGCCTGTAAGGCAGCGGCTGAGCCAGCTGAATAGTAGCATTGCAGGGAGTCAGCAGGGTGGCAGCAGTGGGAGGTCGGAGTCAAACGGGCCCGGGGTAGACCACTTGCTTTGCAGCAGCCTACCTTCCAATGAAGTAGTGGTGCAGGGGTTCACAGAGGCAGCGGCGGTAGCAGTCAGTCAGTGTGGACTGTTGGGGGGAAAATCACCTACTCGGCAGTGTGGCAGTTTTTTATTATACTGCCAGAGGAGGTTAACGTTTCCATATCTAGAATATGTGGGCAGAAGGTAAAGCGTGGCCAGGGTGCCAATGCTGGCACTGCCCTGAATCAACATATGCAGTGTCGCCATGCAGTGGCCTGGGATAACCGTGACTCTGATGTGGTGGTCCAGCCAGCCGCAGCTACGGCTGCATCACCCAGTGGCATACATCCGGTTTCAGCCAATCAAGGCTCCACCACCTCAGTCTGTCATTCCTATCTTCTGCTGGTCCAGATGCTCCGGCTCCTACTATTTGTCAGTCATTTGATCACCGAAGCGATTGCCAAGAGACAGCAGAATGCGTGCATGCATCCACTTGCGCAAAAGCTGAATGTGCTGCTGGCCAAGTTGCTGGTGATGAAGTCCCTCCCTTTCCAAGTAGTGGACTCTGCACCTTTCAGAGAACTGATGGCTTGTGCCGAGCCAAGGTGGAGAGTCCCAAGCCATCATTTCTTTGCGAAAAAGGCAGTACCAACCCTGCACAAATATGTCGAACAGAAGGTGGGCTAGTCCTTGAGCCTGTCAGTGTCTGCCAAAGTGCATGGCAGCACCAACATGTGGAGCTGTAACTACGGTTAGGGATAGTAAATGTCCTTTACAGCCCACTGGGTGAATGTGATTCCTGCACAGCCACAGCAGCAACTTGGCCAGGTCACGCCGCTTCCGCCTCAACGTTGTCACGCCTTTGGTCCTGCAACAATGTCTGCCTTCCTCTTCATACTCCACCATGTCCTCAGCCTCCACTGCAGGGACAATTCACAGCGCCCCTCCAGCATACCACAAGTGCAGAGCTCGGCGGTTTCACGCTGTTCTGCACCTGGTTTGCCTTGGTGAAAGGAGTCGCACAGGGGAGGAACTGCTCCGTGTCATGCATCAAGAAATCAAATCCTGGCTTTCTCAGCATCAACTGAAAATCAGAACCATTCTGACTGACAATGGGAAGAACATGGTGCTGGCGCTGTGTCAAGGAAGGCTTAGCCAAATGCCCTGCAGGGCACACGTGTTCAATCTGGTTGTCAAGTAGTTGGTGAAGTCTTCCACCCATCTCCAAGACATCCTGAAAATGGACAGGAAACTTTGCATGAGCTTCAGCCACTCATACACAGCAAAGCACAACCTCCTTAAGCTGCACTGGCAGAACGGCATCCCCCAACATAGACTGATATGCGACGTTTCCACCAGTTGGAATTCCACCCTCCATATGTTGGACCAACTATACGAACAGAGAAAGGCCATAAACGATTTCTTGATGATGCAAGCGGATAGGAGTACTCCACTATGTAACTTCGATGTCAGCCAGTGGCAGCTCATGCATGACAGAACCAGGTTTGCTCAGATCTTTTGAGGAGGCCACGTTATTTGTAAGTCACCAGGACTACGGAATGAACACCATCATTCAAATGATTCATGTCGTGGAACAGATGCTGGTAACAATGGCTGGTCACTTGCCAGGAGACGTGGCGCCTTGATCTCACAGCTACATGAGCCCTGTGGGGGCTGAACTAGAAGAGGAGGATGAGGGGGAGGAGGACATTGAAGCACAGGCAATGGGTTTTTCTACTCAGATGACAGGAGAGGAGGAGCAGGAACAGCCAGAGGAGCTACAGGGTGATGAGGAAGACGAGACAAAGGACCCGGACACACCGTGGCAGTCTGCAGTGGAGATGGAGGCAGGAAGTCCCTCCGAGTCACTTGCACAAATGACATGATTCATGCTCACTTGCTTGCAAAGTGACAGACGAATTGTCACCATTCGGCAGAGGGATGACTTGTGGCTCTCCACCTTGTTGGACCGTTGCTACCGGTCCAGAATGGGGGCCTTTTTTACACAAACAGGACAAACTGAACTACTAAAGAGACATCCTATGTAGTCAGTTGGCCTTTGCCTATCTGCGCCATCGTCCACCCTCTCGCAGGTCTGATCGGGGAGCCCTCTGCACTCACGTTCCACTGCCATGGCTGCTGTGGAGGGGTGGGGTGGAGGGAACAGTACCAGCTCCATCAGCAGCAACCTGATACTACAGTCGCTGATGAGTAGCTTTCTTCACCCACATAGCTTATAAACTACTCACCAGCAGCAGGTAGACCTGGAACAGGACCTGAATCAGCAGGTGGTGGCATACTTGGACAGCACCCTGCCACCCAACATTGAAGATCCGCTGGACTTTGTGGCCAGAACTAGCAGAGTTTGCCCTGGAAAAACTGTCCTGCCCGGCCAGTAGTGTGGCATTAGAGCGGGTTTTTAGTGCGGAGTGGGCCATAGTTACCCAAGGAGAACTCGCTTGTCCACCCAAAATGTGGATAGACTGACCTTTGTCAAGATGAATCAGGCGTGGATCAGCCAGGATTTCCAACCACCAATTCCTGATGCATCAGACTAGATCATCCATGGTGCCACATTAACACAATAAAATAGACTGGTTTCTTCTGGCTACCTAACTCAGCTACTACTCTGATGCTGCAACCCATCTGATGCCACACCTCTGATGCCAAGTGCTACTTATTTCACCCAACTTTGTCAGCAGGTACTGGCATTGACACCCACCGGCCCACTCTGTTATCGGGTCACTTTGTGGTCTGCTGATGCAGCTGCTGCTGCCATCTCCAAACTATGTCACCTTGCCACTCTATGGTCTCCGGATGCTGCTGTTGCTGCTGCCGCCATCTCCACACTATGTCATCTTCCCACTCTGTGGTCTCCTCATGCTGCTGCCAACTCCACACTATGTCAGCTTGACACTCTGTGGCCTCCTCATGCTGCTGCCATATCCACACTATGTCACCTTGCCACTCTGTGGCCTCCTGATGCTGCTGCCACCTCCACACTATGTCACCTTGCCACTCTGTGGTCTCCTGCTGCTGCTACCATCTCCACACTATGTCACCTTGCCACTCTGTGGTCTCCTGATGGTGCTTCCAACTCCACGCTATGTTACCTTGCCACTCTGTGGCCTCATGATGCTGTTTCCTCCTCCAAACTATGTCACCTTGCCACTCTGTGGTCTCCAGTTGTTGCTGCTGCCATCTCCGCACTATGTCACCTTGCCACTCTGTGGTGTCCTGATGCTGCTGCCATTTCCACACTATGTCACCTTGCCACTCTATGGCCTCCTGATGCTGCTGCCACCTCCAAACTATGTCACCTTGCCACTCTGTGGTCTCCTCATACTGCTGCCAACTCCACACTATGTCACCTTGCTACTCTGTGGTCTCCTCATGCGGCTGCCATATCCACACTATGTCACCTTGACTTTCTGTGTCCTCCTGATGCTGCTGCCACCTCCAAACTATGTTACCTTGCCACTCTGTGGTCTCCTCATGCTGCTGCCAACTCCACACTATGTTACCTTGCCACTCTGTGGTCTTCTGATGCTGCTGCTACTGCCATCTCCACACTATGTCACCTTCGCTCTGTGGCCTCCTAATGCTGCTGACTACTGCCAACTATGTCCCCTTGACACTCTGTGGTGTCCTGATGCTGCTGCCATATCTACACTATGTCACTTTGCCACTCTGTGGCCTCCTGATGCTGCTGCCACCTCCACACTATGTCACATTGCCACATCGTGGTCTCCTCATGGTGCTGCCAACTCCACACTATGTCACCTTGCCACATCGTGGTCTCCTCATGCTGCTACCAACTCCACACTATGTCACCTTGCCACTCTGTGGTCTCCTCATGGTGCTGCCAACTCCTCATTATGTCACATTGCCACTCTGTGGTCTCTTCATGCTTCTGCCATATCCACACTATGTCACCTTGCCACTCTGTGGTATCCTCCTGATTCTGCCAATTCCATACTATGTCACCTTGCCACTATGTGGTATCCTGCTGTTGCTGCTACCATCTCCACATTATGTCACCTTGCCACTCCTTGATCTCCTTTTGCTGCTGCCAACTCCACACTATGTCACATTGCCACTATGAGGTATCCTGCTGCTGCCATCTCCACATTATGTCACCTTGCCACGCTGTGGTCTCTTCATGCTGCTGCCAACTCCACACTATGTCACCTTGCCACTATGTGGTTTCCTCCTGATGCTGCCAACTCCACACTATGTCACCTTGCCACTCTGTGGTATCCTCCTGATGCTGCTGCTACTGCCATCTACACACTATGTCAACTTGCCACTCTGTGGTATCCTGCTGCTGCTGCTACCATCTCCACATTATGTCACATTGCCACTCTGTGTTCTCTTCATGCTGCTGCCAACTCCACACAATGTCACCTTGCCACTCTGTGGTATCCTCCTGATTCTGCCAACTCCATACTATGTCACCTTGCCACTATGTAATATCCTGCTGTTGCTGCTACCATCTCCACATTATGTCACCTTGCCACTCCTTGGTCTCCTCTTGCTGCTGCCAACTCCACACTATGTCACATTGCCACTATGAGGTATCCTGCTGCTGCCATCTCCACATTATGTCACCTTGCCACGCTGTGGTCTCTTCATGCTGCTGCCAACTCCACATTATGTCAACTTGCCACTATGTGGGTTCCTCCTGATGCTTCCATCTCCAAACTATGTCACCTTGCCACTCTGTGGTATCATCCTGATGCTGTTACTGTCGCCACCTCCAGGCTCGGTCATTGTGCCACTCTGTGGCATCCTAATGCTGCCGCCACCTTCAGTCTCTGTCATTGTGCCATTCTGTGGCCTCATCATGCTGCTTCCACCTCACCACTATGTCATAGGGCCACTCTGTAGACTTCTCATGCTGTTTCCATCCTCACCACTTCATGACTGGGCCAATATTTTGCCTTTCGGCCTGGCTAACATAATGGTTTATTTGACCTTTCTTCTGATCTGACAGAAGGAAGGAAAAATGAGACTCACAATGGATCCTGTCTGTGTAACAGCTATAAGGCCTGTATGGTCCCATCAGAATTGGCTTATGATTTGGTAGCCAAAAACAGTAGTGGGTACAAAACACATTAGACATGCAATACATTGTGGGCCAATGAGAAGGCTTTGTCACAGCTTAGCAACATCCCTAGCAACCAATAGAAAAGTTGCCTGCCCCTCACTATACAAGTTGCACTTATTGCAAAAAAGTATGTGCATCATTAATTGCCAAAATATATTGGAGCACTCTATCTGCATATAAAGTTATTCTAATGTTCTGCTGTGTCAACCATTTTCTCCAGTCTCAGGAAACTTATACCAGCTTAAAAAAATATAGCATAAGTGACCCATTTGCGTGCATTACGCGAATAACACATTGCCGATTTTTGCAATCAAGAATATAATACTCGAATTTGCGAATATATATTGAATATTCTACAAAATATCGCAAATTTGAATATTGCCCCTGCCACTCATCACTAATTATATATGATATATCGTCAGTTATATTATTTTATATATAATATATTACCACTTACATACATGCTTTTACTTAAGACATACTTTGTCTTCCAGCCTCTCCAGAAACAGATTTAGTGAAGAAACAAATGAGTAGAATTATATGGAAGGGGACAAAACTCCTTTAAGTCTGAAGCCGCTGTAGCGATCAGCAGATCGCCCCAGGTCCTCATTCTAGCACCCATGGCAAACAGCTGAGTTTGTAATATCATAATACATGGATGGCTGGAGTCTGTCAGAACAGAACTTGCTCTTACATGCATCTATGTATAACATGAAGAATGCAACGATTTCAATGGATGCTTTCTAAAAAATTAGTTATTGAGAAAAATGTACTTGCTCCATATTCTATATGATTTATTTTGGGCGATTTCTTTTTTTTTTTCCATCGACATTTTTTTTTACTGCGTTATTACATATTAATTGAATATCCACAAAGCTACTCTTTAACTGATATGCGTGAGATAAGCCATCCTATATCGATTGCCTATAGCCATCCTATAAATCTATGTTATCAATTGGCTCATTAAAAAACATTCAACATATTTTTTTTCTCATGTATTTATTTTGATTCAATAGACTTCTATTATGGGATGAGATAATTATAGTGAAATAGAAGTTTCACATTTAGAGAGTTTTCTCCATGGGCTGGGATTCAGACCAGTTCCTTTATGAATAGCAGCACCATGATGAAGTTGCATATGAGAAATGGCAATTTCATTTTAACAATGTAAGTTTTGATTAGAGAGCTACTTCTTTCACTAAATGAATTGCTTCATTAATCCACATATGGATTAAATCGTGACACGGAAAGGAGCTCACTTGTTTAAGGGCTGGAAGAAATATTATTAACCCGACCTGAAATGACTACATATCTTCTTTAGGTAAACTTCCAGGAGCTTTCTAGGGTAATGAATACACCAGGGATCTGCTCATCAAATATTCAGGCAGGAATATAGAACATCATTTACTTTACACATTAGTTTTCACATGGATCTATAGCTCTTTCAGAATGTAGAGAGGTGATTTATTTTGTAGATCATAGACATTATTGAGAGCATTGATTCGCATGTAGTTTAGCAAATAATCACATTTTGCCAGTCTATCAGTGGTAGATTAAAGTGTGGACAGCTTAGTGCTTAGACATTAAGACTTCAAATTTACCAAATGAATTGTCATACCACTTGTAGAATGAAATGATGAACCAGAAGGAGAACTGAATTAATAAGCAAATATTGAATGTGAATGTTATTAAACAGATTGGCTATGGATAATTTTTTTAGGGTATAAAGAATTCATAAATGGAGAGTCCCAATCAGAAGCCCCATCCATTCACGGTTGCCAACCAGAATTTTTCTTTTTCAGGACAATTTATCCCAAAATTACGGACAGTCAGCATTTTTACGGCCAAATTGAAAAACCATAATAAATTATAAAGTTTATAAGTAATACATGTCTATAGCTCAATATATGGATAACACCTCAATACCAGCTGTAACATGATAAAAAAATTGCCACCAAAATAATCTACTCAAGAACCACCAGCCCCCCCAAAAAATTTTTTTTTTTTCATGGATACAGGAAAAAAGGTGTCTATTTTTACGGACTGTCTAGAAATTTCTGGACAGTTGTCAACCCTGCCTCCATTGGACAGAAAAGACTGCATGCCTTTTGAATTACACAAAGAGTATATTGATATCACCAAATGCTATGTAAATTATTAACACATCCTAGGGTCGTAAAGCTGTATTCACATTAGCATTTAGTTCCAGGATTCCATCAACTTTTCTAGCACTTTGCCTGCAAGAATTGCACATGCTGCTTGTATGCTTAACATACCGGACACAGCAAATCATGAATATTTTTTTATATAAACAGCACAGTACATCTATACAATATGTGTATGGGGGCTGTCCAGCTCCTCCCTGATGGCAAAGACTTTGCTTTCGGATTTCAAAATGCCCTATCCTTTTGTTCTTGGTGAACTAACTGGCAGTGGCTTATTCCCCTCTCCTTAGCCAAAACAAGAGGGCATGTGAAGGGGGTTGGAAGATATAGTTGTCAGCCAAACAAATATCTACCTACAGATATCTCATGTGTATGGCCAGCCATAGACATACGTCTGTTTCTAACATCCACCCCCTGTTTCTTTATTTAATATGCAGCTTAATGCTTTAATCACATTCCTGAAAGTGCCGCAAATAACCAAAATAATGACAGTAAAAATAAATATTTTACTGCTATTTTCCTTCCATTCTAAATCCCCAGATTGAAAGCCTATTTGGCCCTCACAGAGTTTCTCTAGCAGTTTTCTCAGATGAATAGTGAATAGCAAACTTGACAAATCTGAAAAGTCGATGAAATATTTGCAAATGAAAATCTGTTCCACACAGCAGGTGCATGGAAATGTACAAACCCCATTTATGGGTTTGGAACAGTCACAGACATTTCTACAACATATCTCTCACATATCCAGGCTCAGACTGACCCATAGGAGAGCAGGTGGATCCCCCCTGTGGACCCAACCTCCTATTAGATAGTTAAAATAAATTATCAAGCTCATGTGATCCCATTTCCCTCCATGGGAAGCTCTGAATCCCAGCCGGTCCTGACAGCTGTACCTGCTGGGTTTTGTAGGGATCCCCACAGATTGAATTCTTCATGGAACCTACTGAGGTCACACTTACTCACCACAGCTCAGTTGAAATATGGTGTTTTGCTAGGATTCCATAGTCTTTTCTAGCATTTTGCAGCAAGAATAGCATCGTCTGTGGCTGTATGCTAAAAATAAAAAATACCAGAAACAGCAAATCATGAATATTGTTTAATATAAGCAGCACCTTACTCTGGACATGCACAATAAATGTATATCATCAGCTGACCATATGAAGTGCATGCGGGCTGTCTGACACCTCCCTGATGAAAAAGATCAAAAAGATCTCTTCAATATGCCTGATCCCTTTGTTCAAATTTCTTCCTTTTCCCATAACTTTTTATTTTGCTGTATGAGACCTTGTTTTATGTAGATGTGGATGAAATTGTATTATTTTTTGGCACAAATTCATTGTACCAGTTTCAGGAGAAATACATGTTATTTTTGATTAAAATAATGAAATCACCTTGAGGCCTCCTGCACACGAACGTGTGTGCCCCGTGGCCGTATCGCGGGCTCTAATGCACGGACACCGACCGTGGGGCAGCCGCAGCAGATGGCGGACCCATTCACTTTAATGGGTCTGCGATCCGCCTGTTCCGCAAAAAGATAGGACGTGTTCTATCTTTTTGCTGAACGGAAGTACGGGACGGGACACCACAGAAGCACTCCGTAGTGCTTCCGAGGGGTTCTGTTTCATGCTTCCGGCCAGCACCGTTCCGCATCTCAGGATTTGCAGACCCATTCAAGTCAATGGGTCCTTATCGGTTATGCGGAATGCACAAGGAACGGTGCCCGTTTATTGCGGATCCGCATATATGGTCCACAGTACGGCAACAGGCAGCACACGTTCTTGTGCAGGAGGCCTTGAGGAAATCTTCAGTATATGACCTGTTGGGGTTCCTGGGTAACTGACTTGGAAAACAATTGGGAAAAATACCCTTGTTACCCTTGCCTTTGGATCTAGACTGACCGAATGACTGAATTTATGAGTTGCTTCAAAAGCTGCAATATAGTTGAGGTCTTTCTTCTTAACTACAACATGCAAAGGCAGAATATCTTCAGAATAGAATAGGAAAGTGTGAACATATAAAATGGGTATTATAGCTTTAGTAAAGTGTAATATTTTTCTAAAAATTGTTTGACCTGCGAAATACTGTAAACTGATGAGTGGCAGAAAAATCCTGCCATGCTTACTTGTCACTATAAATGACACATTTTATAAGGCATACAAAGCTGTCAACCAGATCTGAGCTAGAAACTTCATCCTTTTCACTGACATTGGCCTACTTTTCACCTCAATGACATGCCCTACACTTAGCCAGTCACAGATATAAAGACTGTTCACTGCTCTGGTCCCCATCAGGCTCTTGTATGTGAATGTCGATTGCATCTTACAGCTTCTGCCTTACATATAAAAGGTACTTGTCAAATATAGAAATATGGTTCTCTTAGTCCCAGAGGTTTTTTGGATAGTCTGTGTGTTCACTTGGCATTCCACCTGCTATACCCCACCCTACATCCTTTGTACAGTGTTTAAAATCCACCAATTTACACGGTATGGCAATGTTAGCCATTGAACAAGGTGTTCAATCTGTCGGTAGCATGGTATAGAGGAGGAGGATACAAAAAATTGTGGAGGACAGCTCACTCCTCGCCTTGTACACACCTTCTTCATATCTCCTGGTGCACAGAGCAAATGCAGGGCCAGACACCTGCTAAAGTCCAGAAAATGAAGTGCATGGTTCCAGCACCAGTCCATTATAAAACTTCCTTTACGAGTGGACACTCTACTCTATCTACTAGTTTACGAGTAGACACCCTACTCTCAATCATGGCATGATTAAGAGTATAGTGTCCACTCGAAATGCGTAGGTCTTGCTTACATGTTTACTTTTTTCATCTTCCATGATTAAATAAAGGTAGTTTTATGCTCAACTGGTGTTATAACCTTGCATTTTATTTTGTAGAGCAGGAGAAGCAGAGCAGATTGATGCATAGCTTTGTTAGAAAAGATTTGGTCCTTTGCAGGAAAGGTCAAGTACCAGGTTCCTTTTACCGTATGTTGTGGACAGGTCCTATACTCCAACTATATTGGTATTGGTATAATGTGCTATCATTGTTTAAAACCACCTGTAAGGAGTATGGATTACTATTTTTTTTCTTACTGCCCTCATTACCCGGCTGTCAGCACTCAGAGGTGTGTTGAATTACATTGTCAGGACTGCTGTGCATGCTCACATGAGTCCTCTCTATTATGTTAGAGTAGCACAGCAGTCTGGAATGTGTATCTTTTAAATATTGGGGGTCTGATCTGAAGTCTGGTTGGGGGTCTTATTGTCAGGGACACTCCCGTGACAGGTGCCAGGAGATCAGAGAGATTGGCAACATGTGGGTTAATCTGAATGGTTCCTTGTGGATCATTTGTGTCTGTTGTTTTCGTAAGGACCACACCTCTGGCAGGTGTTTTTGTTTTGGTCATTTAACTTCCCCTATTTATTACTGCTTACCCCTTTTGGGGATGCTGTTTATAGCTTCAGTTTCTGAACTCTGGGCTAGATAGTCATTGGATCTCGGTTGAGCTCCTGGCGCTGCCTTTGTTCCACGTGAAGTTAAGTGTCATCTTCCATATTTATATTTTGTTTGTTTGTTTCCCTGTGTTTTATATCTAGGCCTGAGGGAAACTCCTGTTTATCCTTCTGGTGGAGGAATAGGTTGTCTCAAGTCCTGTCACTATACCAGGACCCTCCAGAGTGTGTTAGGGCACTAGGTTACTGTGTATGAACTTTCCTACCATCGATGTCAGTTCATACTGATAGGTAGTCAGGACTTGGATTAGGGTTGTTCTAAGTGACCTTCTCCTTTACCCTAGTTTACAGGCCTAGTTCCTGTCCCCTTTCCTCCTGTGCTTGGTGAGGAGTTTCTCACTCACACCGCATCCATGACACTTATAACCATTGGGGTCTGAAAGGGTCCTTGTTAACATTGTGGGTCTGATCTGAGGTATGATTAACATTGGAGGTTTGATTGGGGGTCTGATTAACATAGGGGGTCTGATTGGTGGTCTGATCTGAGGTCTAATGAAAAATGTATTTTTATTTTTATCTCTTCTAAAATCTAGGTGCGTCTTATGGGCTGGTGTGTCTTATAGGGCAAAAAATACAGTACATCAATTCTAACCACTTTACGTTCACTTTCTCATGAGTGTGTTTCTCACCTGATTTGAGAAATGTGTTTAATTTTTTTCTATATATTTAATTCAGACAGTGCAGAGGAGATTATTAACATTTTTCACAACAAAATAGTGGTATAAAATAGTCGCAGATTATGGTGCCTGCCATATTAATGCCATCATTTGAAACAAGTGGCGAGAGATGGGTGGTCTTAGCAGGAGGAAATGACCTACTACAGACTACTGGAATAACTAAAATTTATGCCACAAAATTGTGTCATTTAGACCTAACATTTACTCCAGCAGATGCAAGAGGCCTAAGGCCCCTTTCACACAGGCGAGTTTTCCGCGCAGGTGCGATGCATGAGGTAAACGCATTGCACCCGCACTGAATCTGGATCCATTCATTTCTATGGAGCTGTGCACATGAGCAGTGATTTTCACGCATCACTTGTGCGTTGCGTGAAAATCGCAGCAAACTCTATATTGTGCATTTTTCACCCAACGCAGGCCCCAAAGAAGTAAATGGAGCTGTGTGAAAATCGCAAGCATCCGCAAGCAAGTGCGGATGCGGTGCAATTTTCGCGCAAGGTTGCTAGGATGAAAGTCTATTCACTGTATTATTTTCCCTTATAACATGGTTATAAGGGAAAATAATAGCATTCTTTAATACAGAATGCTTAGTAGAAGGTCAAAAAATATATAAAATTAACTCACCTCCTCCAATTGATCGCGTAGCTGCCTCTCTCCTGTTCTTTCTTCAGGACCTGTCAAAGGACCTGTGGTGACATCACTGTGGTCATCACATGATACATCACATGATGCACCCGCATCTTTTCCCGCAACGCCCGTATGAAACAAGCCTAAGGCCTCTTTCACACTACCGTTTGTTTTTCCGTTTTGAGGGCCGTTTTTTGCGTTCCGTATATGGTCCATATACGGAACCATTCATTTCAATGGGTCAGCAAAAAAAAACTGAATGTACTCCGTATGCATTCCGTTTTCCGTATTTCCGTATCTCCGTTTCATGCAAAGATAGAACATGTCCTATATTTGGCCGCAAATCATGTTCCGTGGCTCCATTAAAGTCAATGGGTCCGCAAAAAAACTGGAATGCATACGGAAATGCATCCGTATTCGTTCTGTTTTTGCGGAACCATCTATTGAAAATGTTATGCACAGCCCAATTTGTTTTATGTAATTACTGTATACTGTACATACCATATGGAAAAGCAGAACCTAAACTGAGACACAACGTAAACAAAAAAAGGAACAACAGATCCGTGAAAAACGGACCGCAAAACACTGAAATAGCCAATGCCATACGGTAGTGTGAGGCCTAAGGGTGAGAAGAATGTGGATTTTCCACACTGTGCTTTATATGTCACATCTAGAATTGAAACATGGCAGTTGTCAACTTTGATGCATACACAGAAAAAAAATATTAAGAAGAGGGTATGCTACGTTGACATTTTCAAGAGCCATGGTTTATAGATGAAAGCAGGTCAGAATACTGATGTATTAAAGTTCGCTGTATATTCCCAAAGAATGCCCATCACAGAATAAGTCCTCTAAAGTTTTACAAGTTCAATGACTTAAAAAATGAAGTCAACAGCAATACAAATTGGATAATTCTTTTTTGTGAACTAGACCAATTTTCAACAAATCAGTGAATTTACTACTAGCTAACATTCAGTCTGAAAATTAAGCACTGGGTTCTAGGGAATTAATAGGCTGTGCTTCATCGGCCAGGATTAATGTGTTTGTTAGCACAGACCATAGAAAGAATGCCTTCACTTTGTACAGGTGACAGATCCACTTTAAAAAGGACAACAGTGTGGTTTTTTAAAAACCAATGTATTGAGATTGAGAATTCCCATGTAATTTTTATTTTTTTTGTGAAAACAAGAGGACAAGTCCATTCTTTCTAAATCACACAAGTACAGTTTAATTATCAAATAAAGCTGCGTGTTTCCATGGGATTCCCAGATAGCTCATCATATTTTCAGATACTTTCAGTTCTAAAAATATTTAGTTGTTTGGTAGATTCATTACAATCTAAAAACCTCAAAACATTGAAATTGCCCAGAAAGAATCCCTTTCTACAATTCATTCTAATTTTATAAATGTAATAATAGTCATGTAAAAGGGAACCATGAGGTGTGATCAGAGCAAAGTGCAACAGAATATATAAAAAAAAATAATCACATGTATATTTTATGTTTTATGTAAGCATTCTGAGCCATGTGCCTCTGCGGCAAACAGGATGTGATGATGAGGACAGCGCTGCATATTGTACCAGTACCAGTACAATGGCCTTGATTTTTATCTGCACTTTTAGTTGTTTAAGCATCTTGAAAGCCACAATAAAACCTGTAGACATAAATTGAAACTCAAAAATTGGCAAGAAAAATAATAAGGAACACAGTCCAACATCTGATGAAAAGACCTGCGTGAAACATGTGATCTAGTTCAGTAGGTAGAGATCTAGCAAAGATGTAAAAACTTAGGCATGCACACCCCAAAAAAATGCTTAGCAAAATACGATTAAGAACTCTTACGGACTTCGAGACGTGTAAGCGTTTTTTGTTTTCCTTTTGTTTTTGTTTTTTATCTGCACGTCATGTTTTTAAATGTCTTCTAAAGCAAACTTTCTTGGTATGATTTTTTTGCCATACTTCCTGGATCTCTACTCACTGAATTGGATCAAAAATTGACTGCTATACCATTGCATTTTTTCATCATTGTTATCCCTTTCTCACTCTAAGGCTACATTTACACCACTGTATGTGTTTTGCAGTCTGGAAAAAATACAGATGACGTCCATTTGGCTTCCGTTTTGCATCAGTTTGTTTTTTTTGTGCATCCGTTGTAACAATGCCTATCCTTTTCCGCAAAACGTACAAGAATAGGACATGTTCTATCTTTTTTGTGGATAGGACAGACATATGGATGCGGACACCACACTGTGTGCTGTCCGCATTTTTTTGGCGAATCCATTGAAATGAATGGGTTCACATCCTATCCGCAAAAAAAAAATGAACGGACGCAGAAACAAAATACATTCGTTTACATGAGCCCTAAGACAAATTTTCACTTTTTCCCTGCAAATAATTTACATACTTAAGCGTCATTCAAACGTGTTCTCCACGGATAGCACACGCTCGCATTCATTTTAATGTGTGTAATCAGACATCAGTGTTTTATCACGGTCCATGGGTCTGATTTTTAGCACGGATGCATGCTCTATATTGTCTGTGTTGACAAATCAATCATGCCCATTATAGTCTATGGGTCTGTGAAAACCACGGATGCAACACAGATGCCATCCATGTTGCACGGATAACTAGGAAGAGATGCTTTGAATATAATTTTTCAGCTGTGCAGTGTCAGTCAAACACAGATGGCACACGAACAGCAAAAAACAGACACACAGCTTCACAGATGCATCACCACCTTCTCACGAATTTGAGCACAGACACGGACGTGTGAATGAGGCTTTATGGATGACTAACTCATATCAGCCAAACCAGAGACTGTTCCAAAAAGAATGATCATTTTCTTGCTTCTAGGGGAGTGGTCATTTGCATACTTTTTCAAATGGAGCATTGACTATCAGTAATGGCCAGTTTGCATTGTTCGCCTGCGAACATATGCAGGCTGCCATCTTTTTTCACAAGTCCGGCGAGCCACAGGTAAGCCCTTACCTGTGCCTGTGCCGCGAGCCGGTCTGAAAACAAATGCAGTCACCGGGAGCAGGCAGTTCTGAGAACAGCCCGATGAAGGCCCCCGGTGGCTGTTCTCGGAACTGCCTGCTTCCGCTGACCGCACTTGTTTTCAGACTGGCTCGCGCACAGGCACAGGTAAGGGTTTACCTGTGCCTCGCCAGACTTGTGAAAAAGATGGCAGCCCGCATATGTTCGCGGGCGAACAATGCGAACTGGCCATCACTGTTGACTATTAGTAAGTCTCCATACACCACCTGAATCTCTTTGATGAGAACCAATACTGTCCCATCCTCTGAACTACAAGTAAATAGGAAAAGCTGCAGTACCCTGCACCACCACTACTAAGTAAACAATGAAATGCCCACAGTGCTGGTATAGCCCCTTCAAACATTTGATTGGGAGCAGTGCACAGAGTACCAGATGAGATACTGATGACTAGAGATGAGCGAATTGATTCGAAATTAATCAGATTCAAGAAGAATTTAGTAAAAACTGCACCAGATTTCAAATGGGAAAATTTTGCAGACAAAAAATACTGTATGAGTGCTATAAGACCTCACAGTGTCATACAGAAATTGTCAGGTGAATGGGGGTACTTTTGAATCTGGTGAAAATTATTTGACCCAAAATCAAATCAGTCAACCAATTCAGGCAAATCGAGTATATATATACAGTACAGACCAAAAGTTTGGACACACCTTCTCATTCAAAGAGTTTTCTTTATTTTCATGACTATGAAAATTGTAGATTCACACTGAAGGCATCAAAACTATGAAATAACACATGTGGAATTATATACATAGCAAAAAAGTGTGAAACAACTGAAAATATGTCACATTCTAGGTTCTTCAAAGTAGCCACCTTTTGCTTTGATTACTGCTTTGCACACTCTTGGCATTCTCTTGATGAGCTTCAAGAGGTAGTCACCTGAAATGGTTTTCACTTCACAGGTGTGCCCTGTCAGGTTTAATAAGTGGGATTTCTTGCCTTATAAATGGGGTTGGGACCATCAGTTGCGTTGTGGAGAAGTCAGGTGGATACACAGCTGATAGTCCTACTGAATAGACTGTTAGAATTTGTATTATGGCAAGAAAAAAGCAGCTAAGTAAAGAAAAACGAGTGGCCATCATTACTTTAAGAAATGAAGGTCAGTCAGTCCAAAAAATTGGGAAAACTTTGAAAGTGTCCCCAAGTGCAGTCACAAAAACCATCAAGCGCTACAAAGAAACTGGCTCACATGCGGACCACCCCAGGAAAGGAAGACCAAGAGTCACCTCTGCTGCGGAGGATAAGTTCATCCGAGTCACCAGCCTCAGAAATCGCAGGTTAACAGCAGCTCAGATTAGAGACCAGGTCAATGCCACACAGAGTTCTAGCAGCAAACACATCTCTAGAACAACTGTTAAGAGGAGACTGTGTGAATCAGGCCTTCATGGTAGAATATCTACTAGGAAACCACTGCTAAGAACAAGCAGAAGAGACTTGTTTGGGCTAAAGAACACAAGGAATGGACATTAGACCAGTGGAAATATGTGCTTTGGTCTGATGAGTCCAAATTTGAGAGCTTTGATTCCAACCACCGTGTCTTTGTGCGACGCAGAAAAGGTGAACAGATGGACTCTACATGCCTGGTTCCCACTGTGAAGCATGGAGGAGGAGGTGTGATGGCGTGGGGGTGCTTTGCTGGTGACACTGTTGGGGATTTATTCAAAATTGAAGGCATACTGAACCAGCATGGCTACCACAGCATCTTGCCGCGGCATGCTATTCCATCCGGTTTGCGTTTAGTTGGACCATCATTTATTTTTCAACCGGACAATGACCCCAAACACACCTCCAGGCTGTGTAAGGGCTATTTGACCATAAAGGAGAGTGATGGGGTGCTGCGCTAGATGACCTGGCCTCCACAGTCACCTGAACCCAATCAAGATGGTTTGTGGTGAGCTGGATCGCAGAGTGAAGGCAAAAGGGCCAACAAGTGCTAAGCATCTCTGGGAACTCCTTCAAGACTGTTGGAAGACCATTTCAGGTGACTACCTCTTGAAGCTCATCAAGAGAATGCCAAGAGTGTGCAAAGCAGTAATCAAAGGAAAAGGTGGCTACTTTGAAGAACGTATAATATTACATATTTTCAGTTGTTTCACACTTTTTTGTTATGTATATAATTCCACATGTGTTAATTCATAGTTCTGATGCCTTCAGTGTGAATCTACAATTGTCATAGTCATGAAAATTCAACTGAATGAGAAGGTGTGTCCAAACTTTTGGTCTGTACTGTATATCTATATATATATATATATATATATATATATATATATATATATATATTGTACCGGGATTAGCTCATGGGACCGCCGTCTCCTGGGATAGACGGGCGCTTTAGGCACATAAAAGACAGTCCAGTCCAAGCAAGTATGGTGCAACTGGCCTCAGCCAGTTTTATTGACTTTTGCAGAAAGATCAATATTAAACAAAACAGTTCAAAACAAATGAAATACCTGGCCGTCTGGCCACTACGACTAAACAGGCAGTAGTCCCTAACTACATGGAACTGAGCCTTATGCCCAGCTCCATCAACAAACACGCAGTTGTTTTACTCACACAGCAGGGTTCTTCCCAGGAGCAGAGAGATCAGCTAGTGAGCTGTTTGCCCTTTTATAGCACACTCAGGTTCCAAGGTGATTAGCCACAGTTACCCTGAATACCTGGAGTGGCTAATTGGAGCAGGGACCCACCCATCTCTCCCTGCTCCAAGCAGCCAGGCCCTTCTAACCAGGTTTTTAACAAAACCCTTGCAAAGAGAAAACCTAGTTTTCCTTGCTGTCAATTCCCTGGCTGCTTTTTAGAACGTATAAGACAGGAACCTAGGTGAAATGTAGACTCCTTCTACCACTTTTCCCCTGGTCCTGTCACAATATATATATATATATATATATATATATATATATACAGGGTGGGCCATTTATATGGATACACCTTAATAAAATCGGAATGGTTGATGAAATTAACTTCCTGTTTGTGGCACATTAGTATATGTGAGGGGGGAAACTTTTCAAGATGGGTGGTGACCATGGCGGCCATTTTGAAGTGGAACATTTTGAATCCAACTTTTGATTTTTCAATAGGAAGAGGGTCCTGTGACACATCAAACTTATTGGGAATTTCACAAGAAAAACAATGGTGTGCTTGGTTTTAACGTAACTTTATTCTTTCATGAGTTATTTACAAGTTTCTGACCACTTATAAAATGTGTTCAATGTGCTGCCCATTGTGCTGGATTGTCAATGCAACCCTCTTCTCCCACTCTTCACACACTGATAGCAACACCGCAGGAGAAATGCTAGCACAGGCTTCCAGTTTCCGTAGTTTCAGGTGCTGCACATCTCGTATCTTCGCAGCATAGACAATTGCTTTCAGATGACCCCAAAGATAAAAGTCTAAGGGGGTCAGATCGGGAGACCTTGGGGGCCATTCAACTGGCCCACAACGTCACCAGACATCAACACAATTTCTATCCGCTCCGCACGTGTTAACCTCGGCGACATGTCAATGGCTGTAAACAAAGAGAAACTTGTAAATAACTCATGAAAGAATAAAGTTACGTTAAAACCAAGCACACCATTGTTTTTCTTGTGAAATTCCCAATAAGTTTGATGTGTCACATTACCCTCTTCCTATTGAAAAAACAAAAGTTGGATTCAAAATGGCCGGCTTCAAAATGGCCGCCATGGTCACCACCCATCTTGAAAAGTTTCCTCCCTCACATATACTAATGTGCCACAAACAGGAAGTTAATATCACCAACCATTCCCATTTTGTTAAGGTGTATCCATATAAATGGCCCTCCCTGTATATACACTCACCTAAAGAATTATTAGGAACACCATACTAATACGAAGTTGGACCCCCTTTTGCATTCAGAACTGCCTTAATTCTACGTGGCATTGATTCAACAACGTGCTGATAGCATTCTTTAGAAATGTTGGCCCATATTGATAGGACAGCATCTTGCAGTTGATGGAGATTTGAGGGATGCACATCCAGGGCACGAAGCTCCCATACCACCACGTCCCAAAGATGCTCTATTGGGTTGAGATCTGGTGACTGTGGGGGCCATTTTAGTACAGTGAACTCATTGTCATGTTCAAGAAACCAATTTGAAATGATTTGAGCTTTGTGACATGGTGCATTATCCTGCTGGAAGTAGCCATCAGAGGATGGGTACATGGTGGTCATGAAGGGATGGACATGGTCAGAAACAATGCTCAGGTAGCCCGTGGCATTTAAACTATGGCCAATTGGCACTAAGGGGCCTAAAGTGTGCCCAGAAAACATCCCCCACACCATTATACCACCACCACCAGCCTGCACAGTGGTAACAAGGCATGATGGATACATGTTCTCATTCTGTTTACGCCAAATTCGGACTCTACCATTTGAATGTCTCAACAGAAATCAAGACTCATCAGACCAGGCAACATTTTTCCAGTCTTCAACAGTCCAATTTTGGTGAGCTCGTGCAAATTGTAGCTTCTTTTTCCTATTTGTAATGGAGATGAGTGGTACCCGGTGGGGTCTTCTGCTGTTGTAGCCCATCCGCCTCAAGGTTGTGCATGTTGTGGCTTCACAAATGCTTTGCTGCATACCTCGGTTGCAACGAGTGGTTGTTTCAGTCAACGTTGCTCTTCTATCAGCTTGAATCAGTCGGCCCATTCTCCTCTGACCTCTAGCATCAACAAGGCATTTTCGCCCACAGGACTGCCGCATACTGGATGTTTTTCCCTTTTCACACCATTCTTTGTAAACCCTAGAAATGGCTGTGCGTGAAAATCCCAGTAACTGAGCAGATTGTGAAATACTCAGACCGGCCCGTCTGGCACCAACAACCATGCCGCACTCAAAATTGCTTAAATCATCTTTCTTTCCCATTCTGACGTTCAGTTTGAAGTTCAGGAGATTGTCTTGACCAGGACCACAACCCTACATGCATTGAAGCAACTGCCATGTGATTGGTTGACTAGATAATCGCATTAATGAGAAAGAGAACAGGTGTTCCTAATAATTCTTTAGGTGAGTCTATATATTAGATTCAAAACCATATTATATAAAATATTTTGGGCTGGAACCCCTGCAGTATTGCATTTATATATTAAATAAGATAAACATATGTATACAAAATTGGTGGATACTAGATATTCATGTTTGGCCTTTTTTTCAATAACTACGCCAAAGATATATTGACATAAAAACAAGATAAAAATAAAACAATAGATCCACTTGTGGTTGTTCTTTGTGTGTACACTAGCCTAATCTTATTTTCCAGGGGATCCTCGTAGTGGTGGTTCCGGCGAAAGGGCTTAGAGTAATGATTTAGTCATACAGGATTTGCAGAACATCTTTTTCAGTTGTGTTTTGGGGATTTCTCAGCTCCTTCCTCAGCAGCATAAAATTCCTTATACCATCATGGTGGCTACCATCTTTGAAAAAAAACAACGGATATGGATCATTAAAGGTTATTTGTACAACATGGAATAGATCACTCTGTATTTGGACCAACACCCTATATTTAAATTAAAGTAAACAGAATATCATCAGACTAATATCTATCCCAATATAACAGCTTTTATCTTATATTGTCATACTGCATGATATAATGCTGTTCATAATACATTTGTCTCAAGTACGTTTTCACACCTTTTTTATGCATTTTTGCTTTTTATATGTTTTTTGATGTATTGATGCTGCATTTTCTAGTTTTTTATATGTACTACACCTTTTGGTAATTAATGATGTTCTTTTTACATAAATGTACAGAATCTGTGATGTCTTCAGCCTTATACAATTTCTCTTTGGTATATATATATATATATATATATATATATATACGGCACATACACACACATATTTCTATCTTTATAGTAAATTTTAATGTATAGAAAAATGTGGAGGCAGACGTGACACACTTACTGTTCAACCAATCTCAGATCTAAGACAGCACAAACTGCAAGACTGGAAAAAAAAAAGAGACAGATGAGAAGGCAGTTTGCCCATGTTATAGACATTGCACTGTGAGCTGTGCTGACGTAACCTGACACGCTGTATTACCATCCATGCCACCCCATACATCTGACAATCTGAAATGCATTAATATATTGCTGCTCATCATAATTTATAAACATCTATATTGAGGATATACCAATAATAGCACTCATCCTCTCTATACCATATGTGTAGTGATGTACCTATAGGTGGTGCAGCAGTCGCAATGTGACCGGCCCCTAAGCCAGTGGTCCACAGCCTATTTCCATATTTTTCAGTTTATAAGATGTCTTATGCAGTGATGACTAGTGAGTGCGTCCAGTATGGAAGGTATCACTAGTGGAGGAAGGTCTCACTAATGGAGGTCTGACATGGAGGTCTAAAGGGGCTCTAATTATAATGAGAATTATTACTACTGGGGGACTATGGGGAACATGATTACTAGTATGGGTACAATGAGGGCGTTACTACTATTGGGGAACCAACACTAAGTGCACTCTGACTGATATATTTTTTCTACTGGTGGGACTTTGGGGAGCACTATTACTGTGGGGGCACCCTGGCACAGAATTAGTTTAGCACAATTATTTTTTGGGGACATTATGTTTACACTATTAGTGTCAGGGACACTATTTGCTGGGTACAGTTATTTTTTAGGACACTGTGTGACAATAATTATTATTGAAGGGGACCTTATCTGTGTGCCACTAGTATTTTCAGGGGGACTATTTCTGCAGTATAATTTTGGGAAGCACAGTGGTACAGTACTGGAGGTGGCAGGAATGGATGCTGAGAAAGCAGAGAGATGGATGGAAAAGTAGGAAACTAAAATGTCTGTTTGTTAAACTCTGCAGAGACAAGAGATGACTGAAAGAAACAATTATGGTGGTCTGGTCTGAATGGAGAAGATAAAGAAAGAGAACATCTACATTAGAGGAGACGTCACTGGATGTAAGAGGTATGGGAAGCTGTCTTATCCTGCATGTTTTGTAACGCTGTATGTAATGTTTTCCAAGTACATTATGTCTTTAAAAGTAGTGCTGGAGGTAAAGGGTTAGGTCAAGAAGAGTCTTTTCAATTTTTGTCTCCGGCAGCTAGGTGCACCCCTACCTCTTGCCACACAGTACTGAGGGACCCTCCACCCAAGCTGAACTCTTGCACCAGGGCCCATGAGCCTTTAGCTACGCTCCTGCATATATTCATAGTAATGTAATGCAAAATCAACTGCATTGTGTTCTATAATACATAGTATATGTTATGTATACATGTATGTTGGTGATGTGATATTCGATAAATAAGTCTGGGGTTTCTGGCACGCTGCAAATACTGGTCAATTGTCTCACAAATGGTAAAGTTTTAAGCTGAGAGTTTATCTTAGGCTACTATCACACCAGCATTTTTGCTGAATTCATCATGGATCAGCAAAAACGCTTCCGTTACTGATAATACAACCGTCTGCATCCGTTACGGATCCGGTTGTATTATCTTTAACATAGCCAAGACTGATCCGTCATGAACTCCATTGAAAGTCAATAGGGGATGGATCTGTTTTCTATTGTATCAGAGAAAACGGATCCGTCTCCATTGACTTACATTGTGAGTCATGACGGATCTGTCTTGCTCCGCACCACATTGCGGACAGGAAAACGCTGCTTGCATTAGGACGCAACCTAATGGAACTGAATGCATTCTTGTGCACTCAGTTTCTTTCAGTTCAGTTTTGTCGCCATTTACAATGAATGGGGACAAAACTGAAGATTTTTCCCCCGCTAATGAGATCCTATGACGGATCTCAATAGCGGAATGGGAAAGCACAAATGTGAAAGCCTTCTTTTTAGTAGGTCAGAAGTACTGCGTAGAATATAACAGTGATGGCTAACCACCGACACTCCAGTTGTGGTAAAACTATGACTCCCAGCATGCTCCATTCATTTCTATGGCGTTCTGAGAACAGCCAAGTAAGAGTACATCTTGGGAGTTAGTAGTTGTAGTTTTACCACAGCTGGAGTGCCGGAGGTTAGCCATCGCAGGAATAAAATATATTGACAGTGATTCCTTATCATATTAAACTAGGTAAGCATTGCAGCAGAATAGGGTGGTAACATCATCTCCTGCTTGATTTAGGGCCAGAATGACCCACCAGTTCAGTATAAAATACTAATGTGCTTCCAGGTTCTGATAGCAAGGCCTAGATGTCACTACAGGGCTCACATTTCAAGTTGAGATAAGAGAGGACCACGTTGCTGGGGTACACTGCCATTTATGGGTATCTATTATTTTATATACCGGTATTTGTGTATGCAATAGTAGATTTTACTCTGTAATCATACGTGGATTACAGTACAGTGGGCCCCTTAATTTATGGTTTCTGGTGTGTCATGGTACCCCAGTTTAACACTGCTTGCAGTGTCGGACTGGGGTACCTAGGGCCCACCAGTAAAATTTATTTTGGGGCCCACCGTACGGATACATTCAAATATAATAAATAATCTAACACGTTTTTTATATGAACATAGGCTGGTGGAGGTGCTGTACATTGAATATATGTATGTAGTGCAGTAAATCTACTGTGTTATGTGCCACTTGTGCAGGGGTTTGGAGACTAGGGGCCCACCTTGCTCTGGGGCCAACCGGGGGATACCCCTGTACCCCTGTGGGCCAGTCCGAGCCTGACTGCTTGTCTTGTGTTCCTGTGATTGGCAATCCAGTGCTCAATAAAACAGAGAGGCTCCCACCACTTTTGACTTCTGTAAGACTGTTTCCTTACTGCAATAAAGCAGCATAATGTAGAGAATTATGTTACAACAGATTTCTTCTAATCATTGTATTCTATTTACAGAGATTCTACTCAATTTACTCTCACGATTTAATTATGGAAAACCAGGAGCTATTTTCTCAGTCATTATTTGGAATAAATCATAGACCGCAATTCTTATTTGATTACAATGGTGGAGTGTAAAACAAGCTTCTCTTATCTGCAAATGCCAGAGGTCATACTATGACTATACTATGAATATACACTAGCAATATTGCAGTAATTAATAGCAGAGATTGTATACAAGGATATTTAAAGACACAGCCACTGGTAATGGAAGACTTAATTTGTGTATTATTCATGTTAAAAGCTCCCTAGGGTTATGGCTAATATAATTTATATCAGGCTTCCCTAATATAATGCAAACAAAAACTGTAAAACAGGGATTATGGTTTTAGTTGGAAATATAAATAAAAAAAATGGAAAGATTTAAAATAGTTCTGCGCCACTTTACTTAAATACTCTTTTCCAGCTAACCTGTTGAGTAGGCTTGAGCGAATCGAGTCTCCGTACAGCATTAAAATGCATTGCCTCCATGTAGGTAAAATCCTAAAATTAGGTATCAAACTCGACTTCGGATTCCTAATTTTAAATGTTTTTAAATGAATACCGAATTAATTCACTGAAGTCTCGCACGACTTCGGGTGAAGCGAAGTTTGGCTCTATAGAGCCAATACAGCAGTACTTACCCTTCTGTTTCTGCGATCTTGGCTGTCTTCATGTGAGTCTCCAACTGGCTGTGGGCTCTTCCGCTGAAGTCTCAGCTGGATATGCTCATGTGTCTTCCTGTTCAACTGAATAATAATAGACTTAGCTACAATACCAGACATACACTATCTGGAGAAAGAATTGGGACACCTACACATTATACCTACAGGAGCTATTATAACAACCCATTTTAAATCAATTCATTAATATGGATTCATTTCGCAGCTAAAACAGCTTCCACTCTTCTATAGTATTATCCCTCCTCCACCAAACTGTACAGTTGGCAAAATGCAGTCTGCCAGGTAATGTTTCTTTGACATTTTCTAAGCCCTGACTCAACCATCAGATTGTCTCATAGAAAAGCATGTTTTGTCACGCCACAGAACATGTTGCCACTGCTCCAGAGTCCAGTGGTGATGTGCTTTACACCACTCCTTCTGACGCTTGTGCTTGATGTAAGACTTGTATACAGCCGCTTGGCCACAGAAACCCATGACATGAAGCACCTGGTTTTTGGGCTGATGTTAATGCAAGAGGAGGTTTGAAACTTTCCGTATAATAAAAAAATGAATACCTAAATAACAATAAATATAAATATCATGGGCATTACCGTGGCCAAAAAAGCCTATACTATTAAAATAGAAAAAAATTCCAATACCGCGAATGGCGTAACGGAAAAAAGGGTCAAAATGGCCGATTTGCCATTTTTTCATTGCTTTGCTTACTCAAAAATTTTTTATAAAAGGAAATCAAAAAGTCACGCACACTCCAAAATGGTATCAATAAAAACTACAGATTGTTTCTCCAAAAATAGGCCCTAAACAGCTTAGTAGACATACGTATACAAAAGTTATGGGGGTCAGAATATGGTCAGAATTATTTTAGATAGTACAACTTAGCCCACAAAAAATAAGCCCTCTTAAAGCTATGTGACTGGAAATATAAAAAAGTTATGGCTCAAGGAAACTAAGGAAGGAAAATAAAAACGCAAAAATGATAAAAACCTCCAATATTCTAAGGGTTAAGGTGCTGTGCACTGCCTATCAATATGTAGTGCAATATGTCTACTGTGTTATGTGTCACTTGTGCCGGGGGTGGATGACAAGGGGCCCATATTGCTCAGCGGCCCACCGGAGGATTCACCTGTACCCCTGTGGGCCAGTCCGAGGAAGCCCCCTCCCTCTGTCTTACTGCTTACATTCTAAGAATTTCCATGGACAGGATTGCAGTTACTGTATCTCCAATCCAAGTCATTCCATGATGTTGTCACCCACTGCATATGAAGCAAGCTGAGTTCCTGAGCCCTCCCCATACTCTCCCTGTGCACATGTGACATCCATGTATGTAACCTTATGAGAACCAATAGGTCTATTAGAAAGTAGTTTATTCTTTGAACCTGATTCAGTAAAAGTCTGGAGCACACAGAGAAGAGCTTACAAGACAAAGAGTTAACACAGTAACTGAACATAAGTATTAAAGAGGGACTATCAAGTTTTCAATGGGGATCAGCTTTAAAAACACTATTTTTGAAGCCTCTGCATTACACAATTTCATATTTTACTTTCCCACAATATTGCGCACATGCTGTTTTCTTATATTATGCACATTCATTTTGCCAATATGTTTAATTATGCTGACGTAGCTCTGCATTCTAAGACTGGATAAATAGCCGTGAGCCAATCTGGATTCATTTGGTGATCCATCCCTGTTTAATAACACAATGTCAAAAAAAAAACCTTAACTGCAAAATAGTTACTAAGAATAAAACTTGGTGACGTCTGCTATGACTAATACTGCAGTAAGCAATAGCAATAGAGAGAATGGAGAGTTGGTTCAGAGCGAGTTCCATCAGGACACAAAGTGGCTGTATTTTAGTTCTTGCCCCCAAGCTGTGGTGGTATTGTCCTATAATTCACATTCGCTTTACTATTTCTAATGGAAGGCTTGAAACATAAGATGCCTGATTTTCAAGAACAAACTTTACTGTGTAATATAATCACTTTTACAAAGAAAGGAAATGGTCAGTGCTTTAACTTAAATTCTATTAAATAGATCCATCATCATTTCATAAGCATTGAAGGGGTTGTGTAGGAGTTTTATATTGATGAGACCAATCCTCAGTCATCAATATCTGATCAGCGGGGGTCAACACTCGGCACCCCTGTCAATTAGGTGTATGAAGAGGAGGTGGTGCTTCATGCAAGCGCTGGATCCTGTTCATTACACTGCCTGTGAGGCAACTCCAAATATTACTAGCTCTTACATTTTCCTTATCATTATTGTTAAAGGGGTAGCCTCACTTCAGCAAATGGCATTTATCAGGAAGACAAAGTTAATTCAAAGCACTTACTAATGTATTGTTATTGTCCATATTGCCTCGTTTGCTGATTTGATTAATTTTTCTATCACGTTATACACTGCTTGTATCCAGGGGTTATGACTACCCTGCATTCCAGCAGCAGTGGCAGTGCTTTTACACTATAGGAAAAGGTACTGGTGCATCTGGTGGTTGGAATGTGGGAGTGCACATAGGCTGGTGCTTTTTCCTATAGTTTGCAAACATGGTCACTGCTGCCGGATTGCCCTGGATATGAGAAGTGTATAGTGCGATGGAAAAATGAATCAAGCCAGCAAAGGAGGCAATGTGGACAATCACAATACATTAGTGTCTTGTATTAACTTTGTCTACGTGATATATTCAGTTTGCTGAAGTGAGACAACCCCCTTTAAGAAGGTCTGTAGGTCTAATATCACAATGGGAGAATGATATGAATATTGCTATTACTGATAAACAATGGGTATCAGGTACGCCATTACAATCATATCAAATTCTTCTAAATGCACAATTGGTTGGAAAATGCTAACAAGATTATGTATAAACTGTGTTTGATGCCCTTTAAGTCAAACATTGTCTTCCCTCATTTTCTAAACATTGTTGGAGATGTCAATTGACAAATCCCACTTTTTTCCAAAGATTTGGGGCAAGCTTGCATTCCTACTACAGGTGGAAGAAAGTATTTTACTTTGTATTCCCATTTGTGGATTCCAAATCCCTCCTCACCATGGTTTGGCCCTACTCTCCATTGATTTTTTAAATTTTCTTATTGCAGTTTATATTCTTATAGTCATTAGATCACATTTGAACATACAAACACATACAAAGGATAAACACGTACTTTCTCTTATACTGTAGATGTAATAAAAGGTATTAATGCCAACAATGACCTGGAATATGTAGTATTGTGCAAAAGTTAGACGTGTTAATAGTTTATTTTTATCAAATAACAAAATGCTAAGTGAATGAAGGAAATAGAAATCTAAATTAAATCAATCTCTGACCACCCTTTTCCTTTAAACAGCAGCAATTCTTCTAGGTAGACTTTTGCAGTTTTTGATGGAACTCAACAGAGAACTTGTTCCAAACATCTTGGAGAATTAACCACAGATCTTCTGTGGATATAGCCTTGCTCAGACCCTTCTGTCTCTTCATGTAATCCCACACAGATTGATGATGCTGAGATCAGGTCTCTTTGGGGGCCATACCATCACTTCGAGACCTCCTTGTTCTTCTTTACACTGAAGATAGTTGTTAGTGAAATTAGCTGTATGATTGGGGTTGCTATCTTGCTGCAGAATACATTGAAACTATTAACACATTTTTGACAGCATTCTTACTTTGCAGCATTTTTTCCACACCTGTCTAAAACTTGTGCACAGTACTGAATGTATTCATGTACGTACATAAATGTATATTCCCCTTTCCAAGTGAAAAGACTGTGGGAGGAGTTTATCATGAGGAGAATTTTTTAAGTCAGATTGGAAGAGTTTGCTATGCTGTAATCCATTAGTCAAATGAAATTATAATCTTGTGTTAACTGTTCCTTTTGCAAGTTTATTCCACGTATTAAACAATTCACCAATCCAATTGACAACAAGGTCTATGAAATAAGACAGCTTATTACCTATAAGACACAGTAAGTGATATATATAGCAGCATGTCCGTGCCCAAAATTATACGTTGGAAAAACGATACAGGAACTAAGACGTCGCATTTCTGGCCATCTAAGTGCAATTGAGACTGACAAGGACACGTCAGTCTCCAGACATATGACATGCGTTCACAGGAAAAATATGAGTCTACTATGATTCTGGGGGGTGGAAAAGATAAAACTAGGACCAAGAGGGGGGAATTTGGATAAAAAAAACTCCTACAGAGTAAAGCTCGCTGGATACATAGGCTCAATACCATGAGCCCAACTGGCCTAAATGAGGGCTTTTCTTTTACAGCATTCAATTAAAATAAGGGATAATTATCTATATATACACATTAACTTTTTGACTTTTATAAAAGCTGTAAAAAAAACAACTCCAGCAATAATAGGAGGCCTAAATGGATATCAAAAATAGCCCCTTGATCCAGGTACTTTTAACAAATAACCATTGATAACTAAATAAGTACATGGTACCAACATTTCCAGTAAAGATTATAATTCTATTTGACTAATGGACCAGAATAATTGAGGAGGAACTTATAAACTGGTCTAGGCGAGGTATAGATAGGGATTCTGAGAAAATCAGTCTAAGTCCAAAGACATGCACACTGAGTAAAAGAAGGTAAAAATGTGTTAAGTCCCAAGACATGCGCAGTAGCGCACGGGGACACACGTAACAGTGAAAGGAGAATTCCACTACCTCCACAAACTCCATAGTAATCCTCAGTGACGTGCGGACTTACAACCTATCATACCTCATCATGGTAATACTTTGGATCTTACTGGCTACCTCAGGCTTGAGACACTGGTTGAACGGACGGGATGATCCCGCCCCTAATCCTTAGATATCCCTAAGATTAAACACTCATGTTCACGGTAGCTCCATCACCCCTGAAGACACCATGTTAGGTGGCGAAAAATGTTGGGGGAGCTGCGATTAGGGTTTTAAGCTAAAGAGATCATGTGTGGATGCAGCAGTGTATGCAGTAGCAATACGGAGTGTACTGCAGGCACTCCGATAGTTGTGTATGTTTGGATCACTACATAGGCAGGGAAAACAAGGATAAGGGATATATAGGGATATCAATATTATAAATCAGGGATAGCTATCCTAAGTGAAATAAGTTATACAACCTATAATAGACCCTAACTACATTTACTTAGAAAAAGAGTTGTATTGTGGCCAAGTGGCAAGCTACAGTAACATAATAGCTCGATGTGAGCAATACTTTGATACCAATTTATGTTAACTCTCACTCTATAGTAACTGAGGAATATGAAGTGAATATCCCACAGAGATTTCCCACCTATTAATTATATGTGGAGAATCTCTAGTAATTACTATCCACACAGTTGCAGCTCATGACCACTTTATTTTAATTAAAACATTGTTTTGTTGTCTTTTTTTAAGAAAAATAGTAAATGTTACGTTTTAAAATTAAAAAGGCCAGAAACAGAAATTAGGGTTATTGTACCACATATCATGAATTAATCCTGGGTCCACAGTGGGCATTTTGATTATAGTTTTACCACTTCTGCACCTTGCTACTGTCTTTATTAGTCTAAACTCATGTCATCTTATGCATTTATTCCAGGTCCTCCACAGAGTTCCTTCCTATTTTGTTAAGCAACTGTTATGTTCGCATGTAATTTGCCTGGTTTGCCAGTCGGTGGCAGCAAACACGGCAGAGCTATATGTAGATAGAATGGAACTTACCATTCCATTCTAACCCCCCTCTGTGGAGGAGTGGGCTAGTCCCACGTCCTGCAGGAAGGGTGGGGACCAGTTCTAGTTAGTCTAGCTAGGGGAAGGGTGTACCAGACGTGCCCACGCCAGCCAGAGCATCTTAAGCTCTGCTGGTCATGAATGAAGACCAAAGCTTGAAGCCTCAGGAACCAGGATGAAAGTTCCTTGGCATAATCATAAGTCAGACCGAAGAGAAAGGTGCAGCATACAGAAGTAACAGAATATTAAGTCAACTTGTCAGTACAGCAGAGAGAGAGAGAAAGCAAGCAGAGTTATTGAAAAAGCCTGCCAGTTTAATGCTAAAGCCTGCTGGGGCCAAGACAAAGCTTGAAGACTGTTTTTGATGAATGTTTATTCAAGTAAAGCTGCTGTTCAACTACATACAAGGTCTGGACTCAATCTTTCTTTCAAATACCTCAATTATTCCTCCTATTTATTGCTTCGGAGCCAAAGCGGTGTCCAGGTAGGAGTACCGTGACACACACATAGAGAGACATTTTAGGCCACACTATTCCCATTCGGCATTCCTACACCTGGGACACATTTTATATATAGAGGGCCCTAGGGGGAGGCATCCTTTGCACAGAGGGTGTGGCAGTTGCAGAGAGAGCTGAGCCTCTAGAAGTGACCAGTTGCTCCTAGAGGCTAATTTGCACATATTGAAACTTTATTTTTCTCAGCAATGCAGGAATATATGGGACCAAACACAGATGCCTTCAGCTGCAAAGCACGCATGTAACAGGTCAGTCAGTTTCATAGGTATACAGTTGCTGAAAGATGTTTTTTAAATTTAACACTTATGTCTTTAGATGCTACTCCACTTTCAACTTAACCCTTTTACTGGAGTAAGACTAACAATTGTTTGACCTTTTAAAAAGTGTCACTTAATAAATTTTGCTTAAAGGGAACCTGTCAGCAGCAAAAGCCACCCAAACTGCCAGCAGTACCTTCAAGTAGCCGGCAGTGTGTTTCTAATGATGATTTTCTTCCCGCAGCGGCCTCCTTGCTTCAAGTCAAGGCAACCGCGCCCCCTTCCCTGCCCCTTTGCTGTGACTGACAGCGCTTATGCCCGACAGCCGGCTGTGAGTCACAGGAGAAGGGGCAGGTAAGGGGGTGCGGTTACCTTGACTTGAAGCAAGGAGGCCGCTGCCCGCTTGACTTCAAGAGTGACTCAAAAATAGCGCGCTCAGGGGATAAAAGATAGTTTTTTTCTTGCTTTTACCGCATCTGACTGCAGGAAGAAAATCATCAATAGAAATACACTGCCGGCTACTTGAAGGTACTGCTGGCTGTTTGGGGTGGTTTTTGCCGCTGACAGGTTTCCTTTAAAGGGATTCTGTCACCAGATTTAACCCTATTAAGCTAGCTGACATTAGCGATGTGCTAGCGTCAGCTAAACCTAACTAGCCTATTCCTACTTTTATCTATGCCCCGTTACTCCAGGAATCTAACTTTTATAATATGCTAATTAGCCTCCAGGAGCAGGGGGGGGGGCATTGTTCCTGCTCCTAGAGGCTCTGTTCTCTCACCTTTGTCGCCTCCCTCCAAGTCCTTATTGACAGGGTCAGGCAGCGCTCGCATCTATCTGTCAGCACTGTGATCTGGTGAAATCTCGGCGCAGGTGCGGTGAGGAAGCTGGCAGCCTGGGAGTGTATTTCCCTCACTGCCCCTGCGCCAAATGCTGAACGGCACAAAATTTCACCAGAGCACAGTGCTGGCAGACAGATGCGAGCGCTGGTGTAACGGGGGCATAGATAAAAGTAGGAATAGGCTAGTTAGGTTTAGCTGACATTAGCACATCGCTAATGTCAGCTAGCTTAGTAGGGTTACATCTGGTAACAGAAACCCCTTGAATCAACTCAACAGGCTAAACACCCCACTTTCCTAAAACTGGAGTGAGTGGTGTAAAAACAGAAAAATCTCACATTTTTTTTAGCAAATAAGCCCAAAAAGTCGCAAAGCCCTATTCTAAGAGTTTTTGAGGCCAGAGTTCTGGAGCGCTAAGATTCCTTCCTGTGCTTTTCAATCCGAAGGACTGTTTGGCTCATTAGTTTGAACAGATCTGCTGTGTTTTGTTGTTACCTTGTATATTCAGTGTAAATACAATGTATATGTGTATGTTGTATGGTGTGCATATATTAAGTGGTATTTACCTACCTTTAGGTCCTGAATTGATGGACTGGTGAGTCCAATATTTAGCAGCACCTCCAGAATCTATCACAGTTGCTGGCAGCAAGAAGCATTAGATTTAGATTTTACTTTAGCCTCATCAGCAGCAAAAGATAGGGGAAATTCGCAGCCCTGCAGCCTGATAGGACAGATGGAACTAGGGAGGAAGCCTTGTCATAGGGAGGAAACATTGTGCTGCTGACAGGACTAAGGGAAAACAGATTTACATTCTAAATCTAATGCTTCACTTACGTCCCTTAAAACAGCACAACATATGGGGATATAGCAAGTAGAATACCCTAGTGAGGTACCTCTTTGACATCTCAAAACTGACTGCGAAAGGAAATTCTGTTTTGAACAGCGTTACAAAGACTTGTCTTGTGTAAAGAAAGATTTGGGAGTGGTCAAAAAAACACCTTACAATTGTACTCTTCTGACACAGAAAATGCACAGCCCTGATAGAGAGACAATACAGCATAACAAGACAATGTAACAGAGAAGTATTATCTGAAGAGTTGTCACCCTAAAGACCTGAAACAAAATCAGATGACTAATATAAACAGAGAAGTATCCCTTTAATATGAATCGAAGCTGATGAAGTGGAATTCGTTCCAAATTTCATGAAAAATTTAAATTGCACCTAATGCGAATTTCCTGGCTGCTGCATGTGTGAGGACATGGAGAAAGGAACTCTGGGAAAGCAGCATCACCCATAAAATCATGCATTCAGCCAATCGGGAGCCAGCCAGCTCTGCCACAGCCCTATAAATAGCGTCAGCCATAGATTCTGCCATTTACCAGTGTATTTAGTTCCAGGAGAGACGTCTGCAGGTGCTAGGGACAGTGATAGAAAAAACATTATTGTGCTAAAAAAAAAACGATTTACACGTGCAGGGAAAGATTATTTAAGGTGTAGGGAAAGGCTAGGGAGGAATCATTCCACAGCTTTTATGTTTAACAGGGTTCAGTCGAGGAGGTGACATTCTGGATAATAGGAACAATCCTATTACACCTTGCAGCACTGACTGGGGATCCAAATTGCCATTATACAGCTCTGTAGTTCCATCAAACCGTTCTTATTAGGTTGCAAGTGTTGTTTGATACAGATATTAGCAGGGGTTATTACAAGGAAATATTTCTACATTTTATCTACCCTAGTGCAGTGCAGTTATATGCTCTAAAGCATTTGTTGGCTTGTATTAGTGGGAAAAAAGGGCTTAATAGCCATTGTGTGGTGAAGTGCAAAAATTACAGCCCTTTTTGTCATGCATTAGTGGCAAAAGTAAAGTATATTTGCTGATCAGCGGTGCAGTTATCTGTTCTAAAGCCCTTTTTTCTGTGTATTAGTGGAAAAAGAATCAACAACAGCCAATCAACAAGCGTTTAACTAGTGTGCTAATCCAGCAGTTAGCAACACAAATCTAGGTCCAGCAAATCATAAAACCCTTAAAATTCATATATTTAATTTCAATCCTTTAAAATTGAAGAGTCAATAAACAATCACTGGACGGTAATCACTGAGGGTCCACTCAGATAAGTCCACAATAAGCACCTCTTAAGGTACCAGGGGATATAGGGAAACTGTCCCTGTTGTCTCTCCCTGGTCTATTCCTCAGCCCAGGGACAACCCCTGGTGGTGTGGACTCCCTGTCCTTGAACCTGGGCTATTCTATATGATACCCAGAAAATAGTCAAGGGGACCATTTGTTATTGGCTGGAGGGGATCTCAATCTCTTGGACTCAGTACAGACAGCTTAGTAAAAACACCAGGACCATTGTATAGTGTAGCCGGAGTTCATTGCAGGCCTCTGTGGAAGAAAAATATGTGGTAGAGGACAAATCATATCCCATACAAAGCCTCCACCAATGCCCAAAATAGTAGAATAGAACCCACAGTCTCTGTACATTCATTTCAAACATCGTAGGTGCAGTGGTTAATGAGTGGCTTCAATGAGCATAGATGACCCATACTGCAGATAATAGCTGTTCATAATCAACAGTCACGGTCATGTTAGTAAAGACACAAGGGAAGTGAATTTTCCAACTTACAGTCTGTTGTCCGTCTCAGGATCCGATCGTCCCAAGTTCCTCATTCAGCCCATACCTGTATTCACCAGGTGCCCCCTATTTATATACTCACCACATTCAAATTTCCCACCAGGTGTCGATGAGATGCGACTATGTCATTTCCGCAGTTCTGTCACTTCCAGTCCTTAGATGTGTTCATTTCCGGCCGGTGGAACGCAACTCAGTGCTCAGATCAGAGCGCGCAGTTCAGGTCACATGCTTCCGGCTGGTGAAATGCATTGGAACGCAGTCACGTGATCGGATCGAGAAGATTTCTATTCCATCTAATCCATATAACGGAAGTACAGGATGCCACAATTCGCTACATAGCACTCCCCATCTGTATGTTCGCCAATCTCCTATACAGGTCAGACCTCTAGGGGCCCAGAGTATATACGGACAGATGTCTAATCGCAATTAACCAAACAGGGCAGGATACATGGTGGGAAAGATAGTATAATATATTTATGAGATGTGGTGATTTTTGGAACCTTCACCACACACCAACCAAAACAGCCTAGACATTATATAGAGGATGTTTCTATTATCCAACAAAAACGTAATATTCATTGGTTATAATGATACTCAAATTCAGATACTTCCCACATCTGGCCAGTTAAAGGGTATTCAAAATTAAATCGGGCCTGGCAATATATGACAAAGGGCATTCCAGAAAAAGGCACCAGGTAATAAAACTATGGCAGTCAAAGGTATCCCTTTCTCAGGCTCCCTCTCCGGCATGGAACGACATGGAACCCTGATCCCCGTTACCCGTGATCACCATGGTAGGCACATAAAAGAACATCGAAAGTTGATAGGGAAGATATCCAATTGGATCGTGTGCGTTATGGGGACGGGCGATCAGGCAGAAGTTATCTAGAGTCAACAAAGCGGCAGCAGGGCCTCTCCTGTATAATGTTTCCTCATCCAATATTCCTCAGTGACATGCCCTGTAATTTTTTATTACTCATTCAAATAACAGGGCATCTTAAGAGTCCTGTATTGTTTTTTTATCGTCACTACCTCCCGAGTCGGGAGTGGGTAATTGACGCGCGCCCCCTCCTTTCCTTCGATTCTTCCGCTTAAATAACTTGTCCCACATTTCCACCTGATCAGATTTCATCCATTGACCTCCCTTGGATGTGGTATCCATTTCTCAGGATCCCCTTCCGGCATGTAACCCTGATTCCCCGTTACCCGTGATCACCATGGTAGGCGCATAAAAAGAACATTGAAAGTTGATAGGGAAGATATCCAATTGGATCGTGGACGTCACGGGGACGTGCGACACGGTGGAGCAGTATGTGTGCACACACCTATACATACAGACTGATGGGTCTGCCCCCTTCAACTTCTGGGTCTCCAAATTGGGCACATGGCCTGAGCTATATTCTACAGCCCTGTTTGCCGTGTGTTAGTGGCGGAAAAAACGATATTCGCTGTCCAGTGTTGCACTTATCTGTTGAAAACCCTGTTGTGTTCTGCAAAAGTTTTTAAAAAACTAGGGCCTTAGTGTCCTTGTGTTGTGCAGTGAAATATTCTAAAGCCCAATTTGCCGTGTATTGCTGGCGAAATAAAAATATATTTGCCTTTCAGCATTGCACTTATCTGTTGAAAATACTTTTATGTTGTGTAAAAGTAGAAAAAAATTAAGGCCTAATTGCCGTTCTGCGGTGCAGTGATATAATCTAAAGCCCAGTTTGCCGTTTGTGTGAATGTACACCTCCTTTTGTGGTATTCAATGACTTACTTATTAATGAATTTCATTATGTGACACTGTTTTTTTTTCAGAAAATGTATGGGTGAATATACACTTCCTTTTGCTGTATGGACTGAAGTACTTAGTGGTGAAATTCTTTATGTGACACTGGCTTTTTTCCGGAAAATGTATGGGAGAATGTAAACCTCCTTTTGCGGTATGGAACGACTTACTTAATGGGGAAATTCTTTATGCGACACTGGCTTTTTTTAAATGTATGATTGTACACCTCCTTTTGCGGTATGGGCCGAATTACGTAGTGTTGAAATGTGTTATGTGAAACAGGTTTTATTGGGAAAATTGATGAGTCACTGTTAGAGATGAGCAAATTTATAAAAAATTAGATTTGGCTGGTTTGCCGAATTTTCTGATTTTTTTTGCTTTGATCTAAATATATTAGTGACAAATCGTGATAAAAAACAGCTATTTCCAGGCTGCATAGAGACTTTAGATGGATGTAGAACACTGTGCCTTTCAGTAACACGCATAGGGAGTGTGCTGGGGTAGTGAAATAATACTGTCAGTCAGTATGACAAGTAGATGTCCGGCGTCGCTATTAGAATCACTGCACTCTTCACTTATTTGTGCAGTCACGGGGCCAAAACTAACCAAATAACTCAAGTATTAACTCAGCCTTACAGGTCTATGTTAGTGTCAAGAAGAAGCGCACTCCTTTTACACCCTCGTCAGCTGATTCCACATAGATGTCTACAGAACCTGTTCTATTAAACGCTTATACAAGTAGAGCCCCCCCCCCCCCCACCCGACAGAGTGGAGAGGGTGTCAGCAGTATGTTTGTGTTGAAGTCACTGATTATTTTGCCCTTTCTCTGATCCGTCAGAACAATAACCCACAAAAAACGGATCCTGTCTGGGGAGCATATGCCTTCACTCAGTCACTGGAGTGGATCTAAAACAGAGATGACATGGGGAAGTAATATTTGCATGTCTTCTGTTTTTGTACCCACTCCTGCTTTTGGCTACCAAAGCATAAGCCAATTCTGATGCGACCATACAGGCCTTGCAGCTGATAAACAGACAGGATCCGCTGTGCATCTCATTTTTACTTCCTTCTGACCAATCAGAAGAAAGGTCAAATAAATGGTGATTTCAAGGCCTAACAAGGACAATAGCGACCCTGTCATATTGTGGGGAGGGTGGTAACAGCATGAGAAGTCCACAGAGTGGCCCAATGACATAGTGGTGAGGTGGAAGCAGCATGAGGAGACCACCAAGTGACACAATGACAGGGTCTGGAGGTGGTGGCAGCATCAGGAGGCCACAGAGTGGCACAATGACAAAGTGTGGAGGTGACAGTAGCAGTATGATTAGGCCACAGAGTGGCACGGTGACATAGTGTGGAGATGGCAGCATTAGGAGGCCACAGAGTGGCAAATTGACATAGTGTGGAGATAGCACCAACAGCAGCAGCATAATACAACAGAGTGGCAAGGTGACATAGCGTGGACATGGCAGCATCAGGAGGCCACAGAGTGACATGGTGACATAGTGTGGAGATAGCAGCAACAGCAGCAGCATGATACCACAGAGTGGCAAGGTGACCCAGTGTGGACATGGCAGCATCAGGAGGCCACAAAGTGGCAAGGTGACATAGTGTGGAGATGGCAGCAACAGCAGCAGCATTATACCACAGAGTGGCAAGGTGACATAGTGTGGTCATGGCAGCATCATGAGGCCACAAAGTGGAAAGGTGACATAGTGTAGAGATGGCAGCAGCAGCAGAAGCATTATACCACATAGTGGCAAGGTGACATAGTGTGTCTATGGCAGCATCAGGAAGCCACAGAGTGGCTTGGTGACATAGTGTGGATATGGCAGCAACAGCAGCAGCAGCATGACACCACAGAGTGCCACAGTAACAAAGTGTGGAGATGGATTATCTAATCTGATGCATCAGGCATTGGTGGGTGGAAATCCTGGCTGATCCACACCTGATTCATCTTGACAAAAGTAAGTCTCTATACATTTTGGGTGGACAGGTGAGTTCTTCTTGGGGTAACTATGGCCCCCATCGCACTAAATGCTTTTCCAGGGCAAACTAGGCCAGTTGCGGCCACAAATCCAGTTTGGCTGCCCAGTAGTGCAGTGGATCTTCTATGACGGCTGGCAGGGTGCTGTTCAAGTATGCCACCACTTGCTGGTTCAGGTCCTGCTCCAGGTCTACCTGCTGCTGCTGGTAAGTAGTTTTTTCACTATGTAGGTGAAGAAAGCTGCTGATCTGCGAATCTAGACTCAGGCTGCTGGTGCTGCTGTCACTTGCGATAAAGTCAAAGATCCAGTCAATCAATCAAGAACCGCTGGGTTGCTGGTCAAGACATGACCACTAGCTGACCTGTGGACTTGAGCCTTCGGGAAGAAACCCCTGGTGCCATTCCGCCTAACTCTGCTGCGACCTGTGCCTGCGCCAGAATCATTTACGCCTCTAACACTCCCCTAAGCAGGGCCTGGCACTTCTCTGTCTGACATACTTTTAGCTGAACAAAATTAATTAAAAGCAAATTAAAACACCTAAAAGCGCCAAATATATTTTTCTTTTTTTACTGAGATAGGCAACTAAGGGATTTGAAACTGGCAACAAAACGATTTCAGCATAAATAACAGCAAAAGTGAGCTGCGTATATATTTCTGGTATTGGACTAAAATAGGCCACTAAACAATTTCTAAGTAAATAACAGAAAAAGTGAACTGCAAATATTTTTCTCTTTTTCTCTAGAAATATGACAATAAATGCTTTTAGCACAAATAACACCAAATGTGAACTACATCCACTTTTCTTGTATTGTAGTGAAATATGACATCAATGGACTCTGGACTCTGTACAGCATGACGCCAATGTATAATTTCTCATCACCAGGCTAAAAGAATATTCCAAGCACCTGTCTTCCCACATAGCTGCCGAGAAGCAGAAGGGTCTAGGTTGGCGTGCCTAGGTTGTTTAGTGGGTCCTTTCTCTGCCACCCCCCCACCCACAATACTTTTTTTTTAAAGTACCACCTCATAGTAGTATTGCCCACATTGTGCCTTCTCACAGTAGTTATGCCCTCTGTGTGCCCCTTTCACAGTTGTAATGCCCTCTTTGTGCCCCCTTCACAGTAATAATCCCCATTGTGCCCCTTTACAGTAATAATCTCCATTGTGCCCCCTTCATAGTAATAATCCCCATTGTTTCCCCTTCACAGTAATAATGCCCACTGTGCCCTCTTCACAGTAATAATGCCAACTGTGCCCCCTTCATAGTAATAATGCCCACTGTGCCCGCTCCATAGTAGAAATGCCTATTGTGCCCCCTTTACATTAGTAATGCCCTCTGTGCCCCCTCATAGTAGTAATGCCCTCTGTGCCCCAGCTGTTTGAAGAGAGGGCAGCGCTCATATGAGAGCTGCTTTCTTTATTCTGATCACCTGCTCGCCTTAGCATTTGCAGTGATGAGCAGGTAAACAGAGCAGAGAAGGCAGCGCTCATGCAAAAAAAAAAAGTGGACAACCCCTTCAAAGACATTCTTGGAAAACATTACATACAGCGCTACAGAACATACAGGGTCATACAGCCCCACATATGTACCTCTTACATCCAGTGACTCTTTTCTGATGTAAATATTCTCTTTCCTCTTCTTCTGTTAGACCAGACCACCATGGTGACTTCTTTCAGCCACACCTTGTCTCTGCAGAGTTTAACAAACAGACATCTTAGTTTCCTACTTTCCCATCATGTTCCCACCTTCTCAACACCCCATCCTGCCACCCCCAATACTGTGTCCACTGTGCTCCCCAATACTTTCCTGCAGAAACAGTCCCCCTGAAAATACTGGTACCACACAGTGTGTCAGTACAAAAACACGCCTTTATATTGTGCGCTAGTAATAAATAAAAAAACACCTTCCTTTCAGATCAGACCCCCATATAAAACCCTAAATGAGATCCCCCAATCTCAGACCAAATCCCCTTTAGACCTCTATGTCAGACCCCATATAAGACCCCAGTTTTAAATCTCAGATCAGACCCCCATTAGACCTCTATGTAAGACCCCAAACCAATATCAGACCTCAGATAAGACCCCCATTAGACCTCCAGACCCACATATCAGACCTCACACCAGACCCCATATAAGACCTCCAGAGCCACATTAGACCTCCAGACTCCCACTAGACCTCCAGAGCCCCATATCTGACCCCCATTAGACCTCCATACCTCCCAGTCAGACCTCCAGACTCCCTTTAGACCTCCAGACTCCCATTAGACCTCCAGACCCCCTTTAGATCTCCAGACCCCCATATCTGACCCTCATTAGACCTCCAGATCCACAATAAGAACCCCATTAGACCTTCAGACCCCCCAGTCAGACCCCCAATCATAGCCTCAGACCCCCTAATCATACCCCTATTAGAACTCTAGACCCCTAATAAGACCTCCATTAGACCTCTAGACCCCCAGTCAGACCTCCAGAGCCTCAATCAGATCCCCATTAGACCTCCAGAACCCCATTCAGACTTCCAGACCCCCAATCAGACCCCCATTAGATCTCCAGACCCCCCAATCAGACCTCCAGACCCCCCAGTCAGACCTCCAGACCCCCATTAGACCACTGCAGACCCCTAGTCAGACCTCCAGATCCCCCAGTCAAACCTCCAGACCCCCCGTCAGACCTCCATACTCCCCATAGACCACTCCAGACCCCCATTAGACCTCTCCAGACCCCCCATTAGACCTTCATATCAGACCTCAGATCAGATTGTAAAATAAGTAACTTACCTCTCCTGTCGCCACTCTCCCTGTCCTGGCTGTCTTCTCTTCTCAGGACCCGCGCTTCAGTCACCTGACTGCCTGCAGCGTCAGGTCAGAGTGTGCTCTGTGCGTCCTAACGATGCAAGCAGCCAGGACACAGCAGCGCGGGCCCTGAGAAGTGCAATCAGGAGGAGGGGTAAGTACTGGACAGCGCTCACAGCCAGTGTTCCCTCTAAGCCTCTGCTGTTGCTGAGTGGAGCAGTTATTTAGCTGGGCGATACATCGTGAAGGGTGGGCAATCTCTTACTAACTGTGCATTCCTATATAGCAACCATGGGGTAACCTGCAATACAGTATGACCATAATTTAAAGGGGAATTCTCGTCTAATGTTTCTGTGGATTTACAATAAAAATGTGACAGATTCTGACTCTCACTATGGTAGTGTATGGAGAGGTGGCTTAACATGTGTGGCTCCTTCTATTTACTTCTATGGGAGAATGGGACCTGTGCTATCTGAATCTATGGGACTCATGTAGATATTCCTTAAAAGTTTTATCTGCAGTCCTATGTAACACTACAAATAACACAGTGATAAATCTCTGAATACAAATAATGTTATTATAATAATCAATTGTTAAAAAGCCCAAGGAAGGCCATGATCAGCAGCAGCCATGCCTATAACCCTGCTTAATGTCTATCTATACATGTCCCAATTCCACCCAGTCCCCTTTGGGCCCAACAAAACTGAATTCCCCCTTACAGTAGAATGCCTCTTTTAGTGGCCCCTCACGGTAGTGCCGGCCCCTTAATTGTTAATAAAATAAAAAAATAGCACTCCCCCTGTTCCCCTGGAGAATAGAATACACATGACGGCATCACTGCACTCAACTGTCTCTGCATCCTAAAAATGCAGAGACAGGTAAGAGCAAGACATGCCACAGCCCTCCCAGGAAGGCAGGACAACCACCGAACTCCAAGACTGTCCTGCCAGTTCTGGGGAGGTACAAGTACAGATAATGTTGTTGACATCATTTGCAGTCCTATGCAACACCACAGGTAACACCGTGATAAATCTCTAAATACAGATAATATAGTAGTAGAGTTGAGTGAACACCTGGATGTTCGGGTTCGAGAAGTTCGGCCGAACTTCCCGAAAATGTTCGGGTTCGGGATCCGAACCCGATCCGAACTTCGTCCCAAACCCGAACCCCATTGAAGTCAATGGGGACCCAAACTTTTCGGCACTAAAATGGCTGTAAAACAGCCCAGGAAAGGGCTAGAGGGCTGCAAAAGGCAGCAACATGTAGGTAAATCCCCTGCAAACAAATGTGGATAGGGAAATAAATTAAAATAAAAATTAAATAAATAAAAATTAACCAAAATCAATTGGAGAGAGGTCCCATAGCAGAGAATCTGGCTTCCCGTCACCCACCACTGGAACAGTCCATTCTCAGATATTTAGGCCCCGGCACCCAGGCAGAGGAGAGAGGTCCCGTAACAGAGAATCTGGCTTCATGTCAGCAGAGAATCAGTCTTCATATCATAGCAGAGAATCAGGCTTCACGTCACCCACCACTGCAACAGTCCATTTTCATAAATTTAGGCCCAGCACCCAGGCAGAGGAGAGAGGTCCCGTAACAGAGGATCTGGCTTCATGTCAGCAGAGAATCAGTCTGCATGTCATAGCAGAGAATCAGGCTTCACGTCAGCCACCACTGCAACAGTCCATTGTCATAAATTTAGGCCCAGCACCCAGGCAGAGGAGAGAGGTCCCGTAACAGACAATCTGGCTTCATGTCAGCAGAGAATTAGTCTGCATGTCATAGCAGAGAATCAGGCTTCACGTCAGCCACCACTGCAACAGTCCATTGTCAGATATTTAGGCCCAGCACCCAGGCAGAGGAGAGAGGTCCCGTAACAGACAATCTGGCTTCATGTCAGCAGAGAATCAGTCTTCATGTCATAGCAGAGAATCAGGCTTCACGTCACCCACCACTGTAAGAGTCCATTTTCATAAATTTAGGCCCAGCACCCAGGCAGAGGAGAGAGGTCCCGTAACAGACAATCTGGCTTCATGTCAGCAGAGAATCAGTCTTCATGTCATAGCAGAGAATCAGGCTTCACGTCACCCACCACTGTAAGAGTCCATTTTCATAAATTTAGGCCCAGCACCCAGGCAGAGGAGAGAGGTCCCGTAACAGACAATCTGGCATTCATGTCAGCAGAGAATCAGTCTTCATGTCATAGCAGAGAATCAGGCTTCACGTCACCCACCACTGCAACAGTCCATTTTCATAAATTTAGGCCCAGCACCCAGGCAGAGGAGAGAGGTCCCGTAACAGACAATCTGGCTTCATGTCAGCAGAGAATTAGTCTGCATGTCATAGCAGAGAATGAGGCTTCACGTCAGCCACCACTGCAACAGTCCATTGGCATATATTTAGGACCCAGCACCCAGGCAGAGGAGAGAGGTCCCGTAACAGACAATCTGGCTTCATGTCAGCAGAGAATCAGTCTTCATGTCATAGCAGAGAATCAGGCTTCACGTCACCCACCACTGTAAGAGTCCATTTTCATAAATTTAGGCCCAGCACCCAGGCAGAGGAGAGAGGTCCCGTAACAGACAATCTGGCTTCATGTCAGCAGAGAATTAGTCTGCATGTCATAGCAGAGAATGAGGCTTCACGTCAGCCACCACTGCAACAGTCCATTGGCATATATTTAGGCCCAGCACCCAGGCAGAGGAGAGAGGTCCCGTAACAGACAATCTGGCTTCATGTCAGCAGAGAATCAGTCTTCATGTCATAGCAGAGAATCAGGCTTCACGTCACCCACCACTGTAAGAGTCCATTTTCATAAATTTAGGCCCAGCACCCAGGCAGAGGAGAGAGGTCCCGTAACAGACAATCTGGCTTCATGTCAGCAGAGAATCAGTCTTCATGTCATAGCAGAGAATCAGGCTTCACGTCACCCACCACTGTAAGAGTCCATTTTCATAAATTTAGGCCCAGCACCCAGGCAGAGGAGAGAGGTCCCGTAACAGACAATCTGGCTTCATGTCAGCAGAGAATCAGTCTTCATGTCATAGCAGAGAATCAGGCTTCACGTCACCCACCACTGCAACAGTCCATTTTCATAAATTTAGGCCCAGCACCCAGGCAGAGGAGAGAGGTCCCGTAACAGACAATCTGGCTTCATGTCAGCAGAGAATCAGTCTGCATGTCATAGCAGAGAATCAGGCTTCACGTCAGCCACCACTGCAACAGTCCATTGTCAGATATTTAGGCCCAGCACCCAGGCAGAGGAGAGAGGTCCCGTAACAGACAATCTGGCTTCATGTCAGCAGAGAATCAGTCTTCATGTCATAGCAGAGAATCAGGCTTCACGTCACCCACCACTGTAAGAGTCCATTTTCATAAATTTAGGCCCAGCACCCAGGCAGAGGAGAGAGGTCCCGTAACAGACAATCTGGCTTCATGTCAGCAGAGAATCAGTCTTCATGTCATAGCAGAGAATCAGGCTTCACGTCACCCACCACTGTAAGAGTCCATTTTCATAAATTTAGGCCCAGCACCCAGGCAGAGGAGAGAGGTCCCGTAACAGACAATCTGGCATCATGTCAGCAGAGAATCAGTCTTCATGTCATAGCAGAGAATCAGGCTTCACGTCACCCACCACTGCAACAGTCCATTTTCATAAATTTAGGCCCAGCACCCAGGCAGAGGAGAGAGGTCCCGTAACAGACAATCTGGCTTCATGTCAGCAGAGAATTAGTCTGCATGTCATAGCAGAGAATGAGGCTTCACGTCAGCCACCACTGCAACAGTCCATTGGCATATATTTAGGCCCAGCACCCAGGCAGAGGAGAGAGGTCCCGTAACAGACAATCTGGCTTCATGTCAGCAGAGAATCAGTCTTCATGTCATAGCAGAGAATCAGGCTTCACGTCACCCACCACTGTAAGAGTCCATTTTCATAAATTTAGGCCCAGCACCCAGGCAGAGGAGAGAGGTCCCGTAACAGACAATCTGGCTTCATGTCAGCAGAGAATCAGTCTTCATGTCATAGCAGAGAATCAGGCTTCACGTCACCCACCACTGTAAGAGTCCATTTTCATAAATTTAGGCCCAGCACCCAGGCAGAGGAGAGAGGTCCCGTAACAGACAATCTGGCTTCATGTCAGCAGAGAATCAGTCTTCATGTCATAGCAGAGAATCAGGCTTCACGTCACCCACCACTGCAACAGTCCATTTTCATAAATTTAGGCCCAGCACCCAGGCAGAGGAGAGAGGTCCCGTAACAGACAATCTGGCTTCATGTCAGCAGAGAATTAGTCTGCATGTCATAGCAGAGAATGAGGCTTCACGTCAGCCACCACTGCAACAGTCCATTGGCATATATTTAGGCCCAGCACCCAGGCAGAGGAGAGAGGTCCCGTAACAGACAATCTGGCTTCATGTCAGCAGAGAATCAGTCTTCATGTCATAGCAGAGAATCAGGCTTCACGTCACCCACCACTGTAAGAGTCCATTTTCATAAATTTAGGCCCAGCACCCAGGCAGAGGAGAGAGGTCCCGTAACAGACAATCTGGCTTCATGTCAGCAGAGAATTAGTCTGCATGTCATAGCAGAGAATGAGGCTTCACGTCAGCCACCACTGCAACAGTCCATTGGCATATATTTAGGCCCAGCACCCAGGCAGAGGAGAGAGGTCCCGTAACAGACAATCTGGCTTCATGTCAGCAGAGAATCAGTCTTCATGTCATAGCAGAGAATCAGGCTTCACGTCACCCACCACTGTAACAGTCCATTTTCATAAATTTAGGCCCAGCACCCAGGCAGAGGAGAGAGGTCCCGTAACAGACAATCTGGCTTCATGTCAGCAGAGAATCAGTCTTCATGTCATAGCAGAGAATCAGGCTTCACGTCACCCACCACTGTAAGAGTCCATTTTCATAAATTTAGGCCCAGCACCCAGGCAGAGGAGAGAGGTCCCGTAACAGACAATCTGGCTTCATGTCAGCAGAGAATCAGTCTTCATGTCATAGCAGAGAATCAGGCTTCACGTCACCCACCACTGCAACAGTCCATTTTCATAAATTTAGGCCCAGCACCCAGGCAGAGGAGAGAGGTCCCGTAACAGACAATCTGGCTTCATGTCAGCAGAGAATCAGTCTGCATGTCATAGCAGAGAATCAGGCTTCACGTCAGCCACCACTGCAACAGTCCATTGTCATAAATTTAGGCCCAGCACCCAGGCAGAGGAGAGAGGTCCCGTAACAGACAATCTGGCTTCATGTCAGCAGAGAATTAGTCTGCATGTCATAGCAGAGAATCAGGCTTCACGTCAGCCACCACTGCAACAGTCCATTGTCATATATTTAGGCCCAGCACCCAGGCAGAGGAGAGAGGTCCCGTAACAGACAATCTGGCTTCATGTCAGCAGAGAATCAGTCTTCATGTCATAGCAGAGAATCAGGCTTCACGTCACCCACCACTGTAAGAGTCCATTTTCATAAATTTAGGCCCAGCACCCAGGCAGAGGAGAGAGGTCCCGTAACAGACAATCTGGCTTCATGTCAGCAGAGAATCAGTCTTCATGTCATAGCAGAGAATCAGGCTTCACGTCACCCACCACTGTAAGAGTCCATTTTCATAAATTTAGGCCCAGCACCCAGGCAGAGGAGAGAGGTCCCGTAACAGACAATCTGGCTTCATGTCAGCAGAGAATCAGTCTTCATGTCATAGCAGAGAATCAGGCTTCACGTCACCCACCACTGCAACAGTCCATTTTCATAAATTTAGGCCCAGCACCCAGGCAGAGGAGAGAGGTCCCGTAACAGACAATCTGGCATTCATGTCAGCAGAGAATCAGTCTGCATGTCATAGCAGAGAATCAGGCTTCACGTCAGCCACCACTGCAACAGTCCATTGTCATAAATTTAGGCCCAGCACCCAGGCAGAGGAGAGAGGTCCCGTAACAGACAATCTGGCTTCATGTCAGCAGAGAATTAGTCTGCATGTCATAGCAGAGAATCAGGCTTCACGTCAGCCACCACTGCAACAGTCCATTGTCAGATATTTAGGCCCAGCACCCAGGCAGAGGAGAGAGGTCCCGTAACAGACAATCTGGCTTCATGTCAGCAGAGAATCAGTCTTCATGTCATAGCAGAGAATCAGGCTTCACGTCACCCACCACTGTAAGAGTCCATTTTCATAAATTTAGGCCCAGCACCCAGGCAGAGGAGAGAGGTCCCGTAACAGACAATCTGGCTTCATGTCAGCAGAGAATCAGTCTTCATGTCATAGCAGAGAATCAGGCTTCACGTCACCCACCACTGTAAGAGTCCATTTTCATAAATTTAGGCCCAGCACCCAGGCAGAGGAGAGAGGTCCCGTAACAGACAATCTGGCTTCATGTCAGCAGAGAATCAGTCTTCATGTCATAGCAGAGAATCAGGCTTCACGTCACCCACCACTGCAACAGTCCATTTTCATAAATTTAGGCCCAGCACCCAGGCAGAGGAGAGAGGTCCCGTAACAGACAATCTGGCTTCATGTCAGCAGAGAATTAGTCTGCATGTCATAGCAGAGAATGAGGCTTCACGTCAGCCACCACTGCAACAGTCCATTGGCATATATTTAGGCCCAGCACCCAGGCAGAGGAGAGAGGTCCCGTAACAGACAATCTGGCTTCATGTCAGCAGAGAATCAGTCTTCATGTCATAGCAGAGAATCAGGCTTCACGTCACCCACCACTGCAACAGTCCATTTTCATAAATTTAGGCCCAGCACCCAGGCAGAGGAGAGAGGTCCCGTAACAGACAATCTGGCTTCATGTCAGCAGAGAATCAGTCTTCATGTCATAGCAGAGAATCAGGCTTCACGTCACCCACCACTGTAACAGTCCATTTTCATAAATTTAGGCCCAGCACCCAGGCAGAGGAGAGAGGTCCCGTAACAGACAATCTGGCTTCATGTCAGCAGAGAATCAGTCTTCATGTCATAGCAGAGAATCAGGCTTCACGTCACCCACCACTGCAACAGTCCATTTTCATAAATTTAGGCCCAGCACCCAGGCAGAGGAGAGAGGTCCCGTAACAGACAATCTGGCTTCATGTCAGCAGAGAATCAGTCTGCATGTCATAGCAGAGAATCAGGCTTCACGTCAGCCACCACTGCAACAGTCCATTGGCATATATTTAGGCCCAGCACCCAGGCAGAGGAGAGAGGTCCCGTAACAGACAATCTGGCTTCATGTCAGCAGAGAATCAGTCTTCATGTCATAGCAGAGAATCAGGCTTCACGTCACCCACCACTGTAAGAGTCCATTTTCATAAATTTAGGCCCAGCACCCAGGCAGAGGAGAGAGGTCCCGTAACAGACAATCTGGCTTCATGTCAGCAGAGAATTAGTCTGCATGTCATAGCAGAGAATCAGGCTTCACGTCAGCCACCACTGCAACAGTCCATTGGCATATATTTAGGCCCAGCACCCAGGCAGAGGAGAGAGGTCCCGTAACAGACAATCTGGCTTCATGTCAGCAGAGAATCAGTCTTCATGTCATAGCAGAGAATCAGGCTTCACGTCACCCACCACTGTAAGAGTCCATTTTCATAAATTTAGGCCCAGCACCCAGGCAGAGGAGAGAGGTCCCGTAACAGACAATCTGGCTTCATGTCAGCAGAGAATCAGTCTTCATGTCATAGCAGAGAATCAGGCTTCACGTCACCCACCACTGTAAGAGTCCATTTTCATAAATTTAGGCCCAGCACCCAGGCAGAGGAGAGAGGTCCCGTAACAGACAATCTGGCTTCATGTCAGCAGAGAATCAGTCTTCATGTCATAGCAGAGAATCAGGCTTCACGTCACCCACCACTGCAACAGTCCATTTTCATAAATTTAGGCCCAGCACCCAGGCAGAGGAGAGAGGTCCCGTAACAGACAATCTGGCTTCATGTCAGCAGAGAATCAGTCTGCATGTCATAGCAGAGAATCAGGCTTCACGTCAGCCACCACTGCAACAGTCCATTGTCATAATTTAGGCCCAGCACCCAGGCAGAGGAGAGAGGTCCCGTAACAGACAATCTGGCTTCATGTCAGCAGAGAATTAGTCTGCATGTCATAGCAGAGAATCAGGCTTCACGTCAGCCACCAATGCAACAGTCCATTGTCAGATATTTAGGCCCAGCACCCAGGCAGAGGAGAGAGGTCCCGTAACAGACAATCTGGCTTCATGTCAGCAGAGAATCAGTCTTCATGTCATAGCAGAGAATCAGGCTTCACGTCACCCACCACTGTAAGAGTCCATTTTCATAAATTTAGGCCCAGCACCCAGGCAGAGGAGAGAGGTCCCGTAACAGACAATCTGGCTTCATGTCAGCAGAGAATCAGTCTTCATGTCATAGCAGAGAATCAGGCTTCACGTCACCCACCACTGCAACAGTCCATTTTCATAAATTTAGGCCCAGCACCCAGGCAGAGGAGAGAGGTCCCGTAACAGACAATCTGGCTTCATGTCAGCAGAGAATTAGTCTGCATGTCATAGCAGAGAATGAGGCTTCACGTCAGCCACCACTGCAACAGTCCATTGGCATATATTTAGGCCCAGCACCCAGGCAGAGGAGAGAGGTCCCGTAACAGACAATCTGGCTTCATGTCAGCAGAGAATCAGTCTTCATGTCATAGCAGAGAATCAGGCTTCACGTCACCCACCACTGTAAGAGTCCATTTTCATAAATTTAGGCCCAGCACCCAGGCAGAGGAGAGAGGTCCCGTAACAGACAATCTGGCTTCATGTCAGCAGAGAATCAGTCTTCATGTCATAGCAGAGAATCAGGCTTCACGTCACCCACCACTGTAAGAGTCCATTTTCATAAATTTAGGCCCAGCACCCAGGCAGAGGAGAGAGGTCCCGTAACAGACAATCTGGCTTCATGTCAGCAGAGAATCAGTCTTCATGTCATAGCAGAGAATCAGGCTTCACGTCACCCACCACTGCAACAGTCCATTTTCATAAATTTAGGCCCAGCACCCAGGCAGAGGAGAGAGGTCCCGTAACAGACAATCTGGCTTCATGTCAGCAGAGAATTAGTCTGCATGTCATAGCAGAGAATGAGGCTTCACGTCAGCCACCACTGCAACAGTCCATTGGCATATATTTAGGCCCAGCACCCAGGCAGAGGAGAGAGGTCCCGTAACAGACAATCTGGCTTCATGTCAGCAGAGAATCAGTCTTCATGTCATAGCAGAGAATCAGGCTTCACGTCACCCACCACTGTAACAGTCCATTTTCATAAATTTAGGCCCAGCACCCAGGCAGAGGAGAGAGGTCCCGTAACAGACAATCTGGCTTCATGTCAGCAGAGAATCAGTCTGCATGTCATAGCAGAGAATCAGGCTTCACGTCAGCCACCACTGCAACAGTCCATTGGCATATATTTAGGCCCAGCACCCAGGCAGAGGAGAGAGGTCCCGTAACAGACAATCTGGCTTCATGTCAGCAGAGAATCAGTCTTCATGTCATAGCAGAGAATCAGGCTTCACGTCACCCACCACTGCAACAGTCCATTTCATAAATTTAGGCCCAGCACCCAGGCAGAGGAGAGAGGTCCCGTAACAGACAATCTGGCTTCATGTCAGCAGAGAATCAGTCTTCATGTCATAGCAGAGAATCAGGCTTCACGTCACCCACCACTGCAACAGTCCATTGTCATAAATTTAGGCCCAGCACCCAGGCAGAGGAGAGAGGTCCCGTAACAGACAATCTGGCTTCATGTCAGCAGAGAATCAGTCTTCATGTCATAGCAGAGAATCAGGCTTCACGTCACCCACCACTGCAACAGTCCATTTTCATAAATTTAGGCCCAGCACCCAGGCAGAGGAGAGAGGTCCCGTAACAGACAATCTGGCTTCATGTCAGCAGAGAATCAGTCTGCATGTCATAGCAGAGAATCAGGCTTCACGTCAGCCACCACTGCAACAGTCCATTGTCATAAATTTAGGCCCAGCACCCAGGCAGAGGAGAGAGGTCCCGTAACAGACAATCTGGCTTCATGTCAGCAGAGAATTAGTCTGCATGTCATAGCAGAGAATCAGGCTTCACGTCAGCCACCACTGCAACAGTCCATTGTCATATATTTAGGCCCAGCACCCAGGCAGAGGAGAGAGGTCCCGTAACAGACAATCTGGCTTCATGTCAGCAGAGAATCAGTCTTCATGTCATAGCAGAGAATCAGGCTTCACGTCACCCACCACTGCAACAGTCCATTTTCATAAATTTAGGCCCAGCACCCAGGCAGAGGAGAGAGGTCCCGTAACAGACAATCTGGCTTCATGTCAGCAGAGAATCAGTCTTCATGTCATAGCAGAGAATCAGGCTTCACGTCACCCACCACTGCAACAGTCCATTTTCATAAATTTAGGCCCAGCACCCAGGCAGAGGAGAGAGGTCCCGTAACAGACAATCTGGCTTCATGTCAGCAGAGAATCAGTCTTCATGTCATAGCAGAGAATCAGGCTTCACGTCACCCACCACTGCAACAGTCCATTTTCATAAATTTAGGCCCAGCACCCAGGCAGAGGAGAGAGGTCCCGTAACAGACAATCTGGCTTCATGTCAGCAGAGAATTAGTCTGCATGTCATAGCAGAGAATGAGGCTTCACGTCAGCCACCACTGCAACAGTCCATTGGCATATATTTAGGCCCAGCACCCAGGCAGAGGAGAGAGGTCCCGTAACAGACAATCTGGCTTCATGTCAGCAGAGAATCAGTCTTCATGTCATAGCAGAGAATCAGGCTTCACGTCACCCACCACTGTAAGCAGTCCATTTTCATAAATTTAGGCCCAGCACCCAGGCAGAGGAGAGAGGTCCCGTAACAGACAATCTGGCTTCATGTCAGCAGAGAATCAGTCTTCATGTCATAGCAGAGAATCAGGCTTCACGTCACCCACCACTGCAACAGTCCATTGTCATAATTTAGGCCCAGCACCCAGGCAGAGGAGAGAGGTCCCGTAACAGACAATCTGGCTTCATGTCAGCAGAGAATCAGTCTTCATGTCATAGCAGAGAATCAGGCTTCACGTCACCCACCACTGCAACAGTCCATTTTCATAAATTTAGGCCCAGCACCCAGGCAGAGGAGAGAGGTCCCGTAACAGACAATCTGGCTTCATGTCAGCAGAGAATCAGTCTTCATGTCATAGCAGAGAATCAGGCTTCACGTCAGCCACCACTGCAACAGTCCATTGTCATATATTTAGGCCCAGCACCCAGGCAGAGGAGAGAGGTCCCGTAACAGACAATCTGGCTTCATGTCAGCAGAGAATCAGTCTTCATGTCATAGCAGAGAATCAGGCTTCACGTCACCCACCACTGCAACAGTCCATTTTCATAAATTTAGGCCCAGCACCCAGGCAGAGGAGAGAGGTCCCGTAACAGACAATCTGGCTTCATGTCAGCAGAGAATTCAGTCTGCATGTCATAGCAGAGAATCAGGCTTCACGTCAGCCACCACTGCAACAGTCCATTGGCATATATTTAGGCCCAGCACCCAGGCAGAGGAGAGAGGTCCCGTAACAGACAATCTGGCTTCATGTCAGCAGAGAATCAGTCTTCATGTCATAGCAGAGAATCAGGCTTCACGTCACCCACCACTGCAACAGTCCATTGTCATAAATTTAGGCCCAGCACCCAGGCAGAGGAGAGAGGTCCCGTAACAGACAATCTGGCTTCATGTCAGCAGAGAATCAGTCTTCATGTCATAGCAGAGAATCAGGCTTCACGTCACCCACCACTGCAACAGTCCATTTTCATAAATTTAGGCCCAGCACCCAGGCAGAGGAGAGAGGTCCCGTAACAGACAATCTGGCTTCATGTCAGCAGAGAATCAGTCTTCATGTCATAGCAGAGAATCAGGCTTCACGTCACCCACCACTGCAACAGTCCATTTTCATAAATTTAGGCCCAGCACCCAGGCAGAGGAGAGAGGTCCCGTAACAGACAATCTGGCTTCATGTCAGCAGAGAATCAGTCTGCATGTCATAGCAGAGAATCAGGCTTCACGTCAGCCACCACTGCAACAGTCCATTGTCATATATTTAGGCCCAGCACCCAGGCAGAGGAGAGAGGTCCCGTAACAGACAATCTGGCTTCATGTCAGCAGAGAATCAGTCTTCATGTCATAGCAGAGAATCAGGCTTCACGTCACCCACCACTGCAACAGTCCATTTTCATAAATTTAGGCCCAGCACCCAGGCAGAGGAGAGAGGTCCCGTAACAGAGCAATCTGGCTTCATGTCAGCAGAGAATCAGTCTGCATGTCATAGCAGAGAATCAGGCTTCACGTCACCCACCACTGCAACAGTCCATTTTCATAAATTTAGGCCCAGCACCCAGGCAGAGGAGAGAGGTCCCGTAACAGACGAATCTGGCTTCATGTCAGCAGAGAATCAGTCTTCATGTCATAGCAGAGAATCAGGCTTCACGTCACCCACCACTGCAACAGTCCATTTTCATAAATTTAGGCCCAGCACCCAGGCAGAGGAGAGAGGTCCCGTAACAGACAATCTGGCTTCATGTCAGCAGAGAATCAGTCTTCATGTCATAGCAGAGAATCAGGCTTCACGTCACCCACCACTGCAACAGTCCATTGTCATAATTTAGGCCCAGCACCCAGGCAGAGGAGAGAGGTCCCGTAACAGACAATCTGGCTTCATGTCAGCAGAGAATCAGTCTTCATGTCATAGCAGAGAATCAGGCTTCACGTCAGCCACCACTGCAACAGTCCATTGTCATAAATTTAGGCCCAGCACCCAGGCAGAGGAGAGAGGTCCCGTAACAGACAATCTGGCTTCATGTCAGCAGAGAATCAGTCTTCATGTCATAGCAGAGAATCAGGCTTCACGTCACCCACCACTGCAACAGTCCATTTTCATAAATTTAGGCCCAGCACCCAGGCAGAGGAGAGAGGTCCCGTAACAGACAATCTGGCTTCATGTCAGCAGAGAATCAGTCTGCATGTCATAGCAGAGAATCAGGCTTCACGTCAGCCACCACTGCAACAGTCCATTGTCATATATTTAGGCCCAGCACCCAGGCAGAGGAGAGAGGTCCCGTAACAGACAATCTGGCTTCATGTCAGCAGAGAATCAGTCTTCATGTCATAGCAGAGAATCAGGCTTCACGTCACCCACCACTGCAACAGTCCATTGTCATAATTTAGGCCCAGCACCCAGGCAGAGGAGAGAGGTCCCGTAACAGACAATCTGGCTTCATGTCAGCAGAGAATCAGTCTTCATGTCATAGCAGAGAATCAGGCTTCACGTCACCCACCACTGCAACAGTCCATTGTCATAAATTTAGGCCCAGCACCCAGGCAGAGGAGAGAGGTCCCGTAACAGACAATCTGGCTTCATGTCAGCAGAGAATCAGTCTTCATGTCATAGCAGAGAATCAGGCTTCACGTCAGCCACCACTGCAACAGTCCATTTTCATAATTTAGGCCCAGCACCCAGGCAGAGGAGAGAGGTCCCGTAACAGACAATCTGGCTTCATGTCAGCAGAGAATCAGTCTGCATGTCATAGCAGAGAATCAGGCTTCACGTCAGCCACCACTGCAACAGTCCATTGTCATAAATTTAGGCCCAGCACCCAGGCAGAGGAGAGAGGTCCCGTAACAGACAATCTGGCTTCATGTCAGCAGAGAATCAGTCTTCATGTCATAGCAGAGAATCAGGCTTCACGTCAGCCACCACTGCAACAGTCCATTGTCATATATTTAGGCCCAGCACCCAGGCAGAGGAGAGAGGTCCCGTAACAGACAATCTGGCTTCATGTCAGCAGAGAATCAGTCTTCATGTCATAGCAGAGAATCAGGCTTCACGTCACCCACCACTGCAACAGTCCATTTTCATAAATTTAGGCCCAGCACCCAGGCAGAGGAGAGAGGTCCCGTAACAGACAATCTGGCTTCATGTCAGCAGAGAATCAGTCTTCATGTCATAGCAGAGAATCAGGCTTCACGTCACCCACCACTGCAACAGTCCATTTTCATAAATTTAGGCCCAGCACCCAGGCAGAGGAGAGAGGTCCCGTAACAGACAATCTGGCTTCATGTCAGCAGAGAATCAGTCTTCATGTCATAGCAGAGAATCAGGCTTCACGTCACCCACCACTGCAACAGTCCATTGTCATAAATTTAGGCCCAGCACCCAGGCAGAGGAGAGAGGTCCCGTAACAGACAATCTGGCTTCATGTCAGCAGAGAATCAGTCTTCATGTCATAGCAGAGAATCAGGCTTCACGTCACCCACCACTGCAACAGTCCATTTTCATAAATTTAGGCCCAGCACCCAGGCAGAGGAGAGAGGTCCCGTAACAGACAATCTGGCTTCATGTCAGCAGAGAATCAGTCTGCATGTCATAGCAGAGAATCAGGCTTCACGTCACCCACCACTGCAACAGTCCATTTTCATAAATTTAGGCCCAGCACCCAGGCAGAGGAGAGAGGTCCCGTAACAGACAATCTGGCTTCATGTCAGCAGAGAATCAGTCTTCATGTCATAGCAGAGAATCAGGCTTCACGTCACCCACCACTGCAACAGTCCATTTTCATAATTTAGGCCCAGCACCCAGGCAGAGGAGAGAGGTCCCGTAACAGACAATCTGGCTTCATGTCAGCAGAGAATCAGTCTTCATGTCATAGCAGAGAATCAGGCTTCACGTCACCCACCACTGCAACAGTCCATTGTCATAAATTTAGGCCCAGCACCCAGGCAGAGGAGAGAGGTCCCGTAACAGACAATCTGGCTTCATGTCAGCAGAGAATCAGTCTTCATGTCATAGCAGAGAATCAGGCTTCACGTCACCCACCACTGCAACAGTCCATTTTCATAAATTTAGGCCCAGCACCCAGGCAGAGGAGAGAGGTCCCGTAACAGACAATCTGGCTTCATGTCAGCAGAGAATCAGTCTTCATGTCATAGCAGAGAATCAGGCTTCACGTCACCCACCACTGCAACAGTCCATTTTCATAATTTAGGCCCAGCACCCAGGCAGAGGAGAGAGGTCCCGTAACAGACAATCTGGCTTCATGTCAGCAGAGAATCAGTCTTCATGTCATAGCAGAGAATCAGGCTTCACGTCACCCACCACTGCAACAGTCCATTTTCATAAATTTAGGCCCAGCACCCAGGCAGAGGAGAGAGGTCCCGTAACAGACAATCTGGCTTCATGTCAGCAGAGAATCAGTCTTCATGTCATAGCAGAGAATCAGGCTTCACGTCACCCACCACTGCAACAGTCCATTGTCATAAATTTAGGCCCAGCACCCAGGCAGAGGAGAGAGGTCCCGTAACAGACAATCTGGCTTCATGTCAGCAGAGAATCAGTCTTCATGTCATAGCAGAGAATCAGGCTTCACGTCACCCACCACTGCAACAGTCCATTTTCATAATTTAGGCCCAGCACCCAGGCAGAGGAGAGAGGTCCCGTAACAGACAATCTGGCTTCATGTCAGCAGAGAATCAGTCTTCATGTCATAGCAGAGAATCAGGCTTCACGTCACCCACCACTGCAACAGTCCATTGTCATAAATTTAGGCCCAGCACCCAGGCAGAGGAGAGAGGTCCCGTAACAGACAATCTGGCTTCATGTCAGCAGAGAATCAGTCTTCATGTCATAGCAGAGAATCAGGCTTCACGTCACCCACCACTGCAACAGTCCATTGTCATAAATTTAGGCCCAGCACCCAGGCAGAGGAGAGAGGTCCCGTAACAGACAATCTGGCTTCATGTCAGCAGAGAATCAGTCTTCATGTCATAGCAGAGAATCAGGCTTCACGTCACCCACCACTGCAACAGTCCATTTTCATAAATTTAGGCCCAGCACCCAGGCAGAGGAGAGAGGTCCCGTAACAGACAATCTGGCTTCATGTCAGCAGAGAATCAGTCTTCATGTCATAGCAGAGAATCAGGCTTCACGTCAGCCCACCACTGCAACAGTCCATTGTCATAATTTAGGCCCAGCACCCAGGCAGAGGAGAGAGGTCCCGTAACAGACAATCTGGCTTCATGTCAGCAGAGAATCAGTCTTCATGTCATAGCAGAGAATCAGGCTTCACGTCACCCACCACTGCAACAGTCCATTTTCATAAATTTAGGCCCAGCACCCAGGCAGAGGAGAGAGGTCCCGTAACAGACAATCTGGCTTCATGTCAGCAGAGAATCAGTCTTCATGTCATAGCAGAGAATCAGGCTTCACGTCACCCACCACTGCAACAGTCCATTTTCATAATTTAGGCCCAGCACCCAGGCAGAGGAGAGAGGTCCCGTAACAGACAATCTGGCTTCATGTCAGCAGAGAATCAGTCTTCATGTCATAGCAGAGAATCAGGCTTCACGTCACCCACCACTGCAACAGTCCATTGTCATAATTTAGGCCCAGCACCCAGGCAGAGGAGAGAGGTCCCGTAACAGACAATCTGGCTTCATGTCAGCAGAGAATCAGTCTTCATGTCATAGCAGAGAATCAGGCTTCACGTCACCCACCACTGCAACAGTCCATTTTCATAAATTTAGGCCCAGCACCCAGGCAGAGGAGAGAGGTCCCGTAACAGACAATCTGGCTTCATGTCAGCAGAGAATCAGTCTTCATGTCATAGCAGAGAATCAGGCTTCACGTCACCCACCACTGCAACAGTCCATTTTCATAATTTAGGCCCAGCACCCAGGCAGAGGAGAGAGGTCCCGTAACAGACAATCTGGCTTCATGTCAGCAGAGAATCAGTCTTCATGTCATAGCAGAGAATCAGGCTTCACGTCACCCACCACTGCAACAGTCCATTTTCATAAATTTAGGCCCAGCACCCAGGCAGAGGAGAGAGGTCCCGTAACAGACAATCTGGCTTCATGTCAGCAGAGAATCAGTCTTCATGTCATAGCAGAGAATCAGGCTTCACGTCAGCCACCACTGCAACAGTCCATTGTCATAATTTAGGCCCAGCACCCAGGCAGAGGAGAGAGGTCCCGTAACAGACAATCTGGCTTCATGTCAGCAGAGAATCAGTCTTCATGTCATAGCAGAGAATCAGGCTTCACGTCACCCACCACTGCAACAGTCCATTTTCATAAATTTAGGCCCAGCACCCAGGCAGAGGAGAGAGGTCCCGTAACAGACAATCTGGCTTCATGTCAGCAGAGAATCAGTCTTCATGTCATAGCAGAGAATCAGGCTTCACGTCACCCACCACTGCAACAGTCCATTGTCATAAATTTAGGCCCAGCACCCAGGCAGAGGAGAGAGGTCCCGTAACAGACAATCTGGCTTCATGTCAGCAGAGAATCAGTCTTCATGTCATAGCAGAGAATCAGGCTTCACGTCACCCACCACTGCAACAGTCCATTTTCATAAATTTAGGCCCAGCACCCAGGCAGAGGAGAGAGGTCCCGTAACAGACAATCTGGCTTCATGTCAGCAGAGAATCAGTCTTCATGTCATAGCAGAGAATCAGGCTTCACGTCACCCACCACTGCAACAGTCCATTTTCATAAATTTAGGCCCAGCACCCAGGCAGAGGAGAGAGGTCCCGTAACAGACAATCTGGCTTCATGTCAGCAGAGAATCAGTCTTCATGTCATAGCAGAGAATCAGGCTTCACGTCAGCCCACCACTGCAACAGTCCATTGTCATATATTTAGGCCCAGCACCCAGGCAGAGGAGAGAGGTCCCGTAACAGACAATCTGGCTTCATGTCAGCAGAGAATCAGTCTTCATGTCATAGCAGAGAATCAGGCTTCACGTCACCCACCACTGCAACAGTCCATTGTCATAATTTAGGCCCAGCACCCAGGCAGAGGAGAGAGGTCCCGTAACAGACAATCTGGCTTCATGTCAGCAGAGAATCAGTCTGCATGTCATAGCAGAGAATCAGGCTTCACGTCACCCACCACTGCAACAGTCCATTGTCATAATTTAGGCCCAGCACCCAGGCAGAGGAGAGAGGTCCCGTAACAGACAATCTGGCTTCATGTCAGCAGAGAATCAGTCTTCATGTCATAGCAGAGAATCAGGCTTCACGTCACCCACCACTGCAACAGTCCATTTTCATAAATTTAGGCCCAGCACCCAGGCAGAGGAGAGAGGTCCCGTAACAGACAATCTGGCTTCATGTCAGCAGAGAATCAGTCTTCATGTCATAGCAGAGAATCAGGCTTCACGTCACCCACCACTGCAACAGTCCATTTTCATAAATTTAGGCCCAGCACCCAGGCAGAGGAGAGAGGTCCCGTAACAGACAATCTGGCTTCATGTCAGCAGAGAATCAGTCTTCATGTCATAGCAGAGAATCAGGCTTCACGTCACCCACCACTGCAACAGTCCATTTTCATAATTTAGGCCCAGCACCCAGGCAGAGGAGAGAGGTCCCGTAACAGACAATCTGGCTTCATGTCAGCAGAGAATCAGTCTGCATGTCATAGCAGAGAATCAGGCTTCACGTCAGCCACCACTGCAACAGTCCATTGTCATAAATTTAGGCCCAGCACCCAGGCAGAGGAGAGAGGTCCCGTAACAGACAATCTGGCTTCATGTCAGCAGAGAATCAGTCTGCATGTCATAGCAGAGAATCAGGCTTCACGTCAGCCACCACTGCAACAGTCCATTGTCATATATTTAGGCCCAGCACCCAGGCAGAGGAGAGAGGTCCCGTAACAGACAATCTGGCTTCATGTCAGCAGAGAATCAGTCTTCATGTCATAGCAGAGAATCAGGCTTCACGTCACCCACCACTGTAACAGTCCATTTTCATAAATTTAGGCCCAGCACCCAGGCAGAGGAGAGAGGTCCCGTAACAGACAATCTGGCTTCATGTCAGCAGAGAATCAGTCTTCATGTCATAGCAGAGAATCAGGCTTCACGTCACCCACCACTGCAACAGTCCATTGTCATAATTTAGGCCCAGCACCCAGGCAGAGGAGAGAGGTCCCGTAACAGACAATCTGGCTTCATGTCAGCAGAGAATCAGTCTTCATGTCATAGCAGAGAATCAGGCTTCACGTCACCCACCACTGCAACAGTCCATTTTCATAATTTAGGCCCAGCACCCAGGCAGAGGAGAGAGGTCCCGTAACAGACAATCTGGCTTCATGTCAGCAGAGAATCAGTCTGCATGTCATAGCAGAGAATCAGGCTTCACGTCAGCCACCACTGCAACAGTCCATTGTCATATATTTAGGCCCAGCACCCAGGCAGAGGAGAGAGGTCCCGTAACAGACAATCTGGCTTCATGTCAGCAGAGAATCAGTCTTCATGTCATAGCAGAGAATCAGGCTTCACGTCACCCACCACTGCTAAGCAGTCCATTTTCATAAATTTAGGCCCAGCACCCAGGCAGAGGAGAGAGGTCCCGTAACAGACAATCTGGCTTCATGTCAGCAGAGAATCAGTCTTCATGTCATAGCAGAGAATCAGGCTTCACGTCACCCACCACTGTAAGAGTCCATTTTCATAAATTTAGGCCCAGCACCCAGGCAGAGGAGAGAGGTCCCGTAACAGACAATCTGGCATCATGTCAGCAGAGAATCAGTCTTCATGTCATAGCAGAGAATCAGGCTTCACGTCACCCACCACTGCAACAGTCCATTTTCATAAATTTAGGCCCAGCACCCAGGCAGAGGAGAGAGGTCCCGTAACAGACAATCTGGCTTCATGTCAGCAGAGAATTAGTCTGCATGTCATAGCAGAGAATGAGGCTTCACGTCAGCCACCACTGCAACAGTCCATTGGCATATATTTAGACCCAACACCCAGGCAGAGGAGAGAGGTCCCGTAACAGACAATCTGGCTTCATGTCAGCAGAGAATCAGTCTTCATGTCATAGCAGAGAATCAGGCTTCACGTCACCCACCACTGTAAGAGTCCATTTTCATAAATTTAGGCCCAGCACCCAGGCAGAGGAGAGAGGTCCCGTAACAGACAATCTGGCTTCATGTCAGCAGAGAATTAGTCTGCATGTCATAGCAGAGAATGAGGCTTCACGTCAGCCACCACTGCAACAGTCCATTGGCATATATTTAGGCCCAGCACCCAGGCAGAGGAGAGAGGTCCCGTAACAGACAATCTGGCTTCATGTCAGCAGAGAATCAGTCTTCATGTCATAGCAGAGAATCAGGCTTCACGTCACCCACCACTGTAAGAGTCCATTTTCATAAATTTAGGCCCAGCACCCAGGCAGAGGAGAGAGGTCCCGTAACAGACAATCTGGCTTCATGTCAGCAGAGAATCAGTCTTCATGTCATAGCAGAGAATCAGGCTTCACGTCACCCACCACTGTAAGAGTCCATTTTCATAAATTTAGGCCCAGCACCCAGGCAGAGGAGAGAGGTCCCGTAACAGACAATCTGGCTTCATGTCAGCAGAGAATCAGTCTTCATGTCATAGCAGAGAATCAGGCTTCACTGTCACCCACCACTGCAACAGTCCATTTTCATAAATTTAGGCCCAGCACCCAGGCAGAGGAGAGAGGTCCCGTAACAGACAATCTGGCTTCATGTCAGCAGAGAATTAGTCTGCATGTCATAGCAGAGAATGAGGCTTCACGTCAGCCACCACTGCAACAGTCCATTGGCATATATTTAGGCCCAGCACCCAGGCAGAGGAGAGAGGTCCCGTAACAGACAATCTGGCTTCATGTCAGCAGAGAATCAGTCTTCATGTCATAGCAGAGAATCAGGCTTCACGTCACCCACCACTGCAACAGTCCATTTTCATAAATTTAGGCCCAGCACCCAGGCAGAGGAGAGAGGTCCCGTAACAGACAATCTGGCTTCATGTCAGCAGAGAATTAGTCTGCATGTCATAGCAGAGAATCAGGCTTCAGGTCAGCAACCAATGCAACAGTCCATTGTCAGATATTTAGGCCCAGCACCCAGGCAGAGGAGAGAGGTCCCGTAACAGAGGATCTGGCTTCATGTCAGCAGAGAATTAGTCTGCATGTCATAGCAGAGAATGAGGCTTCACGTCAGCCACCACTGCAACAGTCCATTGGCATATATTTAGGCCCAGCACACAGGCAGAGGAGAGAAGTCCCGTAACAGAGGATCTGGCTTCATGTCAGCAGAGAATCAGTCTGCATGTCATAGCAGAAAATCAGGCTTCACGTCAGCCACCACTGCAACAGTCCATTGTCAGATATTTAGGCCCAGCACCCAGGCAGAGGAGAGAGGTCCCGTAACAGAGAATCTGTCTTCATGTCAGCAGAGAATTAATCTGCATGTCATAGCAGAGAATCAGGCTTCACGTCACCCAACATTGGAACAGTCCATTGGCATATATTTAATCCCCGGCACCCAGACAGAGGAGAGGTTCATTCAACTTTGGGTAGCCTCGCAATATAATGGTAAAATGAAAATAAAAATAGGATTGAATGAGGAAGTGCCCTGGAGTACAATAATATATGGTTATGGGGAGGTAGTTAATGTCTAATCTGGACAAGGGACAGGACAGGTCCTGTGGGATCCATGCCTGGTTCATTTTTATGAACGTCAGCTTGTCCACATTGGCTGTAGACAGGCGGCTGCGTTTGTCTGTAATGACGCCCCCTGCCGTGCTGAATACACGTTCAGACAAAACGCTGGCCGCCGGGCAGGCCAGCACCTCCAAGGCATAAAAGGCTAGCTCTGGCCACGTGGACAATTTAGAGACCCAGAAGTTGAATGGGGCCGAACCATCAGTCAGTACGTGGAGGGGTGTGCACACGTACTGTTCCACCATGTTAGTGAAATGTTGCCTCCTGCTAACACGTTGCGTATCAGGTGGTGGTGCAGTTAGCTGTGGCGTGTTGACAAAAGTTTTCCACATCTCTGCCATGCTAACCCTGCCCTCAGAGGAGCTGGCCGTGACACAGCTGCCTTGGCGACCTCTTGCTCCTCCTCTGCCTTGGCCTTGGGCTTCCACTTGTTCCCCTGTGACATTTGGGAATGCTCTCAGTAGCGCGTCTACCAACGTGCGCTTGTACTCGCGCATCTTCCTATCACGCTCCAGTGCAGGAAGTAAGGTGGGCACATTGTCTTTGTAGCGTGGATCCAGCAGGGTGGCAACCCAGTAGTCCGCACAGGTTAAAATGTGGGCAACTCTGCTGTCGTTGCGCAGGCACTGCAGCATGTAGTCGCTCATGTGTGCCAGGCTGCCCAGGGGTAAGGACAAGCTGTCCTCTGTGGGAGGCGTATCGTCATTGTCCTGCCTTTCCCCCCAGCCACGCACCAGTGATGGACCCGAGCTGCGTTGGGTGCCACCCCGCTGTGACCATGCTTCATCCTCATCCTCCTCCACCTCCTCCTCATCCTCGTCCTCCTCGTCCTCCAGTAGTGGGCCCTGGCTGGCCACATTTGTACCTGGCCTCTGCTGTTGCCAAAAACCTCCCTCTGAGTCACTTCGAAGAGACTGGCCTGAAAGTGCTAAAAATGACCCCTCTTCCTCCTCCTCCTCCTCCTGGGCCACCTCCTCTTCCATCATCGCCCTAAGTGTTTTCTCAAGGAGACATAGAAGTGGTATTGTAACGCTGATAACGGCGTCATCGCCACTGGCCATGTTGGTGGAGTACTCGAAACAGCGCAACAGGGCACACAGGTCTCGCATGGAGGCCCAGTCATTGGTGGTGAAGTGGTGCTGTTCTGTAGTGCGACTGACCCGTGCGTGCTGCAGCTGAAACTCCACTATGGCCTGCTGCTGCTCGCACAGTCTGTCCAGCATGTGCAAGGTGGAGTTCCACCTGGTGGGCACGTCGCATATGAGGCGGTGAGCGGGAAGGCCGAAGTTACGCTGTAGCGCAGACAGGCGAGCAGCAGCAGGATGTGAACGCCGGAAGCGCGAACAGACGGCCCGCACTTTATGCAGCAGCTATGACATGTCGGGGTAGTTGTGAATGAACTTCTGCACCACCAAATTCAGCACATGCGCCAAGCAAGGGATGTGCGTCAAATTGGCTAGTCCCAGAGCTGCAACGAGATTTCGCCCATTATCACACACCACCAGGCCGGGCTTGAGGCTCACCGGCAGCAACCACTCGTCGGTCTGTTGTTCTATACCCCGCCACAACTCCTGTGCGGTGTGGGGCCTGTCCCCCAAACATATGAGTTTCAGAATGGCCTGCTGACGTGTACCCCGGGCTGTGCTGAAGTTGGTGGTGAAGGTGTGTGGCTGACTGGATGAGCAGGTGGAAGAAGAGGAGGAGGAAGCCGAGAAGGAGGAGGTGGCAACAGGAGGCAAAGAATGTTGCCCTGCGATCCTTGGCGGCGGAAGGACGTGCGCCAAACAGCTCTCCGCCTGGGGCCCAGCTGCCACTACATTTACCCAGTGTGCAGTTAGGGAGATATAGCGTCCCTGGCCGTGCTTACTGGTCCACGTATCTGTGGTTAGGTGGACCTTGCTACAGATGGCGTTGCGCAGTGCACACTTGATTTTATCGGATACTTGGTTGTGCAGGGAAGGCACAGGCTCTCTTGGAGAAGTAGTGGCGGCTGGGAACAACATACTGTGGGACAGCAAGCGACATGAGCTGTTTGAAGCTGTCTGTGTCCACCAGCCTAAATGACAGCATTTCATAGGCCAGTAGTTTAGAAATGCTGGCATTCAGGGCCAGGGATCGAGGGTGGCTAGGTGGGAATTTACTCTTTCTCTCAAATGTTTGTGAGATGGAGAGCTGAACGCTGCCGTGTGACATGGTTGAGACGCTTGGTGACGGAGGTGGTGGTGGTGTTGGTGGTACATCCCCTGTTTGCTGGGCGGCAGGTGCCAACGTTCCTCCAGAGGCGGAGGAAGAGGCCGAGGCGGCAACAGCAGAAGAGGCCGAGGCGGCAGCAGCAGAAGAGGTAGCAGGGGGAGCCTGAGTGACTTCCTTGTTTTTAAGGTGTTTACTCCACTGCAGTTCATGCTTTGCATGCAGGTGCCTGGTCATGCAGGTTGTGCTCAGGTTCAGAACGTTAATGCCTCGCTTCAGGCTCTGATGGCACAGCGTGCAAACCACTCGGGTCTTGTCGTCAGCACATTGTTTGAAGAAGTGCCATGCCAGGGAACTCCTTGAAGCTGCCTTTGGGGTGCTCGGTCCCAGATGGCGGCGGTCAGTAGCAGGCGGAGTCTCTTGGCGGCGGGTGTTCTGCTTTTGCCCACTGCTCCCTCTTTTGCTACGCTGTTGGCTTGGTCTCACCACTGCCTCTTCCTCCGAACTGTGAAAGTCAGTGGCACGACCTTCATTCCATGTGGGGTCTAGGACCTCATCGTCCCCTGCATCGTCTTCCACCCAGTCTTGATCCCTGACCTCCTGTTCAGTCTGCACACTGCAGAAAGACGCAGCAGTTGGCACCTGTGTTTCGTCATCATCAGAGACATGCTGAGGTGGTATTCCCATGTCCTCATCATCAGGAAACATAAGTGGTTGTGCGTCAGTACAGTCTATGTCTTCCACCGCTGGGGAAGGGCTAGGTGGATGCCCTTGGGAAACCCTGCCAGCAGAGTCTTCAAACAGCATAAGAGACTGCTGCATAACTTGAGGCTCAGACAGTTTCCCTGATATGCATGGGGGTGATGTGACAGACTGATGGGGTTGGTTTTCAGGCGCCATCTGTGCGCTTTCTGTAGAAGACTGGGTGGGAGATAATGTGAACGTGCTGGATCCACTGTCGGCCACCCAATTGACTAATGCCTGTACCTGCTCAGGCCTTACCATCCTTAGAACGGCATTGGGCCCCACCATATATCGCTGTAAATTCTGGCGGCTACTGGGACCTGAGGTAGTTGGTACACTAGGACGTGTGGATGTGGCAGAATGGCCACGTCCTCTCCCAGCACCAGAGGGTCCACTAACACCACCACGACCATGTCCACGTCCGCGTCCCTTACTAGATGTTTTCCTCATTGTTATGGTTCACCACAACAACAAAAATATTATTTGGCCCAATGTATTGTATTCAAATTCAGCGGGATATAAATTTGAGGCCTAGTATTTAGGCGCTGGGTGACCTGTATGGATTTAGTGACAGAATTAGACTTGGAAATGCACAGTAGCGTGTGTGTGAAGTTATTCTGAATGACCCTATGTGCACCTTGAATATTATATACCCTTTTAGGGATAGATTTCAAATAGCTCTGATATAGCAGAAACCACTAAATTATGAAATTGCTAAATTGGGAATTGTATTTCAACCCTGAACAAAAAATGTGCTTTAACGGACACTAAATAACTTGCCCAGCCACAACAGTACAGCGATAACGACAGATTTAGCGGGATATAAATTTGAGGCCTAGTATTTAGGCGCTGGGTGACCGGTATGGATTTACTAACAGAATTAGACTTGGAAATGCACAGTAGCGTGTGTGTGAAGTTATTCTGAATGACCCTATGTGCACCTTGAATATTATATACCCTTTTAGGGATAGATTTCAAATAGCTCTGATATAGCAGAAACCACTAAATTATGAAATTGCTAAATTGGGAATTGTATTTCAACCCTGAACAAAAAATGTGCTTTGGCGGACACTAAATAACTTGCCCATCCACAACAGGACAGCGGTAACGACAGATTTAGCGGGATATAAATTTGAGGCCTAGTATTTAGGCGCTGGGTGACCGGTATGGATTTAGTGACAGAATTAGACTTGGAAATGCACAGTAGCGTGTGTGTGAAGTTATTCTGAATGACCCTATGTGCACTTCGAATATTATATACCCTTTTAGGGATAGATTTCAAATAGCTCTGATATAGCAGAAACCACTAAATTATGAAATTGCTAAATTGGGAATTGTATTTCAACCCTGAACAAAAAATGTGCTTTAACGGACACTAAATAACTTGCCCAGCCACAACAGTACAGCGATAACGACAGATTTAGCGGGATATAAATTTGAGGCCTAGTATTTAGGCGCTGGGTGACCGGTATGGATTTACTAACAGAATTAAACTTGGAAATGCACAGTAGCATGTGTGTGAAGTTATTCTGAATGACCCTATGTGCACCTTGAATATTATATACCCTTTTAGGGATAGATTTCAAATAGCTCTGATATAGCAGAAACCACTAAATTATGAAATTGCTAAATTGGGAATTGTATTTCAACCCTGAACAAAAAATGTGCTTTAACGGACACTAAATAACTTGCCCAGCCACAACAGTACAGCGGTAATGACAGATTTAGCGGGATATAAATTTGAGGCCTAGTATTTAGGCGCTGGGTGACCGGTATGGATTTACTAACAGAATTAGACTTGGAAATGCACAGTAGCGTGTGTGTGAAGTTATTCTGAATGACCCTATGTGCACCTTGATTATTATATACCCTTTTAGGGATAGATTTCAAATAGCTCTGATATAGCAGAAACCACTAAATTATGAAATTGCTAAATTGGGAATTGTATTTCAACCCTGAACAAAAAATGTGCTTTAACGGACACTAAATAACTTGCCCAGCCACAACAGTACAGCGGTAATGACAGATTTAGCGGGATATAAATTTGAGGCCTAGTATTTAGGCGCTGGGTGACCGGTATGGATTTAGTGACAGAATTAGACTGGGATATGGCCAAAAAATAACCACACTATTGCTGGTTAAATGCACTTGGTGTGACAGCTTGACCAACCACACTACTGAGGGTTAAATGCACTTGGTGACGGGCGCAGCTTGCCCCTGATGTAGTATATGGCCAAAAAATGAACAGACTATTGCTGGTTAAATGCACTTGGTGTGACAGCTTCACCCTGATGTAGGCTTTAGCCAAAAAACAACCACACCATTGAGGGTTAAATGCACTTGGTGACAGGCGCAGCTTGCCCCTGATGTAGTATATGGCCAAAAAATGAACAGACTATTGCTGGTTAAATGCACTTGGTGTGACAGCTTGACCAACCACACTACTGAGGGTTAAATGCACTTGGTGACGGGCGCAGCTTGCCCCTGATGTAGTATATGGCCAAAAAATGAACAGACTATTGCTGGTTAAATGCACTTGGTGTGACAGCTTGACCAACCACACTACTGAGGGTTAAATGCACTTGGTGACGGGCGCAGCTTGCCCCTGATGTAGTATATGGCCAAAAAATGAACAGACTATTGCTGGTTAAATGCACTTGGTGACGGGCGCAGCTTGCCCCTGATTTAGTATATGGCCAAAAAATGAACAGACTATTGCTGGTTAAATGCACTTGGTGTGACAGCTTCACCCTGATGTAGGCTTTAGCCAAAAAACAACCACACCATTGAGGGTTAAATGCACTTGGTCGCAGCTTGGATGCACTTGGTCGCAGCACCGCACAAGACACAAAATGGCCGCCGATCACCCCAGAAAAAAGTGACTGACAAACGGTCTGGGCAGCCTAAAAACAGTGAGCATTTGAATTTCAGCAGCTCAATGATGCACAGCTGCAGATCGATCGATTAATCAAGTCCTTTGGAGGAGTTAATCTGCCTAATCTCGCCCTACTGTCGCAGCCGCAACCTCTCCCTACGCTAATCAGAGCAGAGTGACGGGCGGCGCTATGTGACTCCAGCTTAAATAGAGGCTGGGTCACATGGTGCTCTGGCCAATCACAGCCATGCCAATAGTAGGCATGGCTGTGACGGCCTCTTGGGGCAAGTAGTATGACGCTTGTTGATTGGCTGCTTTGCAGCCTTTCAAAAAGCGCCAAGAAAGCATTACAAAAGCGCCAAGAAAGCGACGAACACGAACCCGAACCCGGACTTTTACGAAAATGTCCGGGTTCGGGTCCGTGTCACGGACACCCCAAAATTCGGTACGAACCCGAACTATACAGTTCGAGTTCGCTCATCCCTATATAGTAGATATCCCCTGCAGTCCTATGTAACAGCACAGATAACACAGTGATGGCTCTCTGATTACCAAAAATGTAGTAGTGTTCCCTGCAGTCCTATGTAAAACCACAGATAACACTAGTGTAGATCTTGTGATGTTGTTACCTGCAGTCCTATGTAAAACCACAGATAACCCTAGTATAGATCATGTGGTAGTGTTACCTGCAGTCCTATGTAAAACTACAGATAACACTAGTGTAGATCATGTGGTAGCGTTTCCTGCAGTCCTATGTAAAAGAACAGATAACACTAGTGTAGACATTGTAGTAGTGTTACCTGTGGTCCTATGTAAAACCACAGATAACACTAGTGTAGATCATGTGGTAGTGTTACCTACATCCTTAGTGTGCCTCCCTGTGTCTCTCCCACGGACTCCATGCTGGTGGAGCTGCCTCATCTTTCTTCTTTCCCCGCACAGAACATCATGATGTAGCTGCATCAAGACATAGGAACACTGTGGGCATTGTGACACATTTTGACTTGCCCACTCTTCTTTGCAAAAACACTCCAAATCTTTCTAGCAGAAGCCTGAAGGTTTTGTGCCAAAATCTACTGGAATTTGCAACTGTTCATAATTCCCTCTAGCTTAACTAAGGCCCCAGTTCCAGCGGAAGAAAAACAGCCCCAAAGCATGATGCTGCCACCATCATGCTTCACTGTGGGTATGGTGTTCTTTTGGTGATGTGCAGTGTTGTTTTTGCACCAAACATATCTTTTGGAATTATGGCCAAAAAGTTCAATCTTGGTTTCATCAGACCATAACACCTTTTCCCACATGCTTTTTGGAGACTTCAGATGTGTTTTTGCAAAATGTAACCTGGCTTGGATGTTTTTCCTTGTAAGAAAAGGCTTTCTTCTTGCCACTCTACCCCATAGCCCAGAAATATTAAGAATACGGGAGATTGTTGTCACATGTACCACACAGCCAGTACTTGCCAGATATTCCTGCAGCTCCTTTAATGTTGCTTCAGGCCTCTTGGTAGCCTCCCAGACCAGTTTTCTTCTCTTCTTTTCTTAAATTTTAAAAGGACGTCCAGTTCTTGGTAATGTCACTGTTATGCCATATTATCTCCACTTGATGATGACTGTCTTCACTGTGTTCCATGGTATATCTAAAGCCTTGGAAATTATTTTGTACCCTTCTCCTGACTGATACCTTTTAACATTGAGATCCCTCTGATGCTTTAGAAGCTCTTTGTGGACCATGGCTTTTGCTGTGAGATGCGACTAAGAAAATTTTAGGAAAGACCAACTAGAGCAGCTGAACTTTATTTGGGGTTAATCAAAGGCACTTTAAATGATGGCAGATGTATGCTGACTCCTATTTAACATGATTTTAAATGTGATTGCTTAATTCTGAACACAGATACATCCCCAGTTAGTGTTTTTTGTTTTCTTCCCTCCACCTAAAAGATTTCAGTTTGTTTTTCCATCGAGTGGTACAGTTTATAGGCCACATTAAAAGTGGAACAAGTTCTGAAATGATTTATCTTTGTCTCATTTTTTTTTACATCACAGAAACCTGACATTTTAACAGGGGTGTGTAGACTTTTTATATCCACTGTATATATATATATATTTTTTTCTAGTAATTACACATTTATTTTGTGCAATATATTTTTTAAAATTACAAAAAAAAATATATATATAAATCTAATTTACCTCTATTTCTGAAAAAGTTTGTGACAGGATTTGAACTCACAGCTTCTGCATCATAGCCCAGAACTTTAACCACTACACTATATAGCTGTATAGCCATTCACAAAAATTACTCATATAAAAAAGTCTCATATATTTTTTTATATTTTTTTTAACTGGCTATGCAGCTATTATAGCTGACCGGTTAAGTGCCTTTCCTCTAATGCAAAAGGTTGTTAGTTTAAATACACTGACTCGTGCATCGCACTCGAGCACACGAACTGCGTGATGTGCCAATCATAGCAATGCTCGAGCCGCACTAATGGCAACGAAAAGAGCTCCTCGGAATATCCAAGTGTGGGATCACTTGTTTGCAAAGACTCTCCATAGTGGGAGGAAGGAGGATCAGGGTGAGAATTCTGTTGACCAGACTCTTGGCTACTGAGACTGGACTCTGTAGAAGACAGGGTGGTGCTTAACAGACTAGAAGCATAACCGGTGCAATCCAACCGACCACCTGGTCGCACTGGTCTGACTTTGCAAGTGGTGTCCTGCCCTCCGCCCCCTGCAAACTGGGACATGAAGCTAGGTATCGTGGATGAGTGTGTTTCTTGTGCTCTGGCAGCAGGACAGTTTCACCGCGCCCAGGGCCACGGCCTCTGCATGCACCATCAGCAGCACGGCCACTTCCTCATCCCTTACTGCTCGCCTTCTGCATATTAAATGGTTGCAAGTATGTCACACGTACACTAGCGCAGGTTTTGTAAGTGTATGTGCAAATTAATTAAACTGAATATCACTGATATTTAGGATGCGCAAATGATATACAGGAAATGTAGCGCAGGTAATGGCGCTGCCACCAGCAGTGAAAAAATTACACTGAATGTCACTGATATTTAGGATGGGCAAACGGTATACAGGAGATGTAGCGCAGGTAATGTTGCTGCTGTCACTAGCGGCTAATAAAAAATTACAGGAAATATCACTGATATTTATGATGTGCAAACGTTATACAGGAGATGTATCGCAGGTAATGTCGCTGCCGTCACCAGCGGCTAATAAAATATAACAGGGAATATCACTGATATTTATGATGCGCAAATGTTATACAGTAGATGTAGCGCAGGTAATGTTGCTGCTGTCACCAGTGGCTAATAAAAATTTACAGGGAATGTCACAGCTATTTGGGATGCGCAAACGTTATACAGGAGATGTAGCGCAGGTAATGTAACTGTCCGCAGCAGACACCGTGTAAGGAAAAAAGTACACTGAATGTCACAGATGGTTTTAGGCTGCGCACACGTTAATCAGGAGATATAGCGCAGATAATGTTGCTGTCTGCAGCGGCCAAACAATTGCAAGCTATTTAGCGCAGGTTGTGCTAAAAATATATATTGCTGCCAGATACTACAATAGTCCTTAAAAGGACTTTTGGGTCTCTAACAATTGCACGCAATTTAGCGCAGGTTGTGCTAATAATATATATTGTTGCCAGATGCAACAATAGTCCTTAAAAGGACTTTTGGGTCTTTAATCGCACGCATTTCAGCGCAGATTGCGCTAAAAATATATATTGCTGCCAGATACGACTATAGTCCTTAAAAGGACTTTTGGGTCTCTAGCAATTGCACGCAATTTAGCGCAGGTTGCGCTAATAATATATATTGTTGCCAGACATAATAGTCCTTAAAAGGAGTTTTGGGTCTCTAACACCATCCCTCCCTAACAAAATTTTTTAATTCAATTCCCTACACTATCTATCCCTTCTACAGCACAGCTCTCCCTGACTAAGACTGGCCGAACCACGTGTCATCTGGTGCTTTATAGCCATGGCTACGGCATTACAGTGAGTGGCAGTAGTTACCTGCACGTTTATTGGCTACGTAGCAGCCAACAAATATGCGGGGAGGAGACTCGAGCATGGCGCTCGAGCACACGCAGTGTTCGGCCTTACAGAGCAATGTGACGAGCATCGCGATGCTCGAGCCAAGCTGATGTTCAGCCGAGCATGCTCGATCAACACTAATGAGAAGGCATATGGTGCAGCCTTGCTGCTGTGGATTTGTGTTCAGTAAATTCATAGCATATTACAGTATTAGCAAAGTGTGTGAGATTTTAGCTGCTTAAATCAGTACAGTAAAGTTAGGATTTTAAATCCACAAATGTAAATTTATGTTTTGAATTTCAATGGCCTTCTCGGCCACTGCTGTTTTGTACAATAGCAATCCTGGCTTTATTCCATTATTATAAAATACATATATTATTGAATTTGGATTGTTAGATATCATAGAGAGTTAAACTTGTGATGTCTAACCTCCTTCAAGGATAGTGTTAGCTTCCCATTTCAAACCTGCTGCAAGCTCATTTACATAAGGAAAAATTTACAATCTTAGGTTTGTAACTATTTATTCTAGCCTCCGAATGCTGCAGAGAGAAGAGTGCTGAGAGCCTTCTGGAACAAGCTATCTAAGTTTATTACACAGATTTCAGCAGAAACAATTCTCAGACTCCCTCATTTGAAAGCAAGGCAAGTTTATGGAGAACCATAAAAAGTTAATGGGTCCCGAAATCCATTAAACCTCTGCCCTGCTCCTTCTCCTCTGGCATTCAGAGCACTTCAGGATCAAATGTGCAGTATCTTTTGCTTTGAAACTTTACATTTTGCCACAGTTGGTGTTGAAGGAAAAGCTTTAAAATGTATATTTTATTAATTGAGTTTTAATGTGTATATGCTTGCTATATATCACTAACATTATATATATATATATATAACACACACTGAATGGCCACTTCATTACAAATACCTACCCTCAGCTTCCCTGTAAGGGTACTTTCACCCTAGCGGCAAGGAACTCCGGCAGGCTGTTCCGGCGGGTGAACAGCCTGTCGGATCCGTGCTGCCGCTAGTGCACGCGTGCCCCCGAACTACCACTCCAGACCCATTGACTATAATGGGGGTAGGCCAGAGTTCTGGTGGCAGCATGGCAAACATGCCGAGAGGCGGCCGGAATAAAACTACGACATTGTTCACCTGCTGGAAGAGCCTGACGGAGTTCCTTGCCACTGGTGTGAAACTAGCCTTAGACATGTGACAGAGCATCAAATCAAGTGAGGTTGTTTTCTTGGATCAGTTTCAGTGTAAATCCACCTTAGAATGTGAAAATCATTGATCAGAGCACCTTTGAACAAGATATGGTCATCGGTGGTACACTAGCCGTGGCCAGTATCCAGAGTAAAGTTGGATTTAGACAGGCAGATAATTGAGCAGATTGTCGGGAACTCTCATTCCAAACAATCTGCTCTTCTAAATGGGCAGCCGATCACCCAATAAATGAGTGTCAATTATTGTTTCTGGGTAGCAGATCATGCTGTCTAAACAGGATGAGGAATCGCAATGCAGTACTTCACCTCCACTTAACGGACAGCCGACTATCAGGAAGGAATGGTTCTTTCCCAACAATCGTCTGCCCATCTAAATCCACCTTATACCAAGAATGGTGTGATTGAGAAAACAGAAACTCTCCATCAGCATTACTAAGAACTACAGCGAGGATCCCACGTACCAGTCCATCACAGGCAAGTTACTTTCTCTTGAAATATCTATATGCAAGCTTACTGTCTACCGGACTGATTAATTTGGACTGGTATAGGACGAGGATTCAGCAAACAGCGGTGTGCACGTGGTTTGGGGCATCGCTTCACCTGATGTAGCAATAACTACGGGACCCACCGTCGGACACTGTCTAGTCAGCGCGGTCTATTTATTTCTTTGGTTTTATTAATACATTTATTCAGGTTTTAGGCAATTGATCCCTCCTGTAGACCAGCAGCGACACACTCACACGAGTGTTATTCAGTGCCATAGTATTACATCTTCATTGTTCTATTGAACGAGGTAGCATGGGTACTCATTGATTTTATGTTTGATTGAGAAAACATCCAGCAAAAGAGGATTCCATGGACGTAAACCACATAGGAGGGAAAGGGCCAGAGGAGGATGTCTAGAATCATTCTGATAAACACATACTGTATTTATAGCAGACAAATACAATGTCGGTGCACCACCTACTGTGTTCCAGTGCACAACTCATTCTTTAGGGTCAAAATTGATGCTAAGGACAAATCGATCATATGGTTAAAGGAGCTTCTCAGGATTTAAATATTGGTTTATCCACTGCATCTACCAGCTCCGTCCACTACACAACGGACAGAGGTGTGTAGTTCCAGTGCCATAGACTGACCCCAAAGCTTCTCTGAAATATCTGATTGGCAGGGCGCAGGATGTTATATCCAGATAAGATATTGATGGCTTATCCTGAGGATAGGTCATCAATACTACAGTCCCGGAACAGAATTGATATATGTGTTTGTTTTGAGTAAATATTATAATGGAAACTGCAGTCCACTTTCTTTTAGAGCACAACATGTTTCTTAATATTATAAATATTGCTTTATGATATATTTAACCTTCTATCATTCAGGTCAGAGTCAGAAAACATCATGTGCCAAACTGCTGTAGACCACTATTGTTTTATTGTGAGTCATTACACATACAAGGAGGAGTTTATTATACTGTTCACAGATCAGCACCGAGGGCTTAGAGTTACAAAAAATACTTGTTTGACTGTAGACTTGTGTAGGTCTCATTTTATAAAATTACACTTTTTGTCCTTTCATCATAGTTCACTGCCTAAATACACTAAATATGCTAGTGGTTGTGATTTGCGATATGTATAAATGGAAGCATTTCTTTGCCAAAATAATAACACTTCATATCATAGAAGTTCTTTTTATGTTATTTGTTACAGAAACAGTTGATTTTCCAGAGTTTCCATTATAAATCTAGACACAGGAATGCACGACAAACACTATCTTTAGTCACACAGTCACTTAAACTGTATACAATTATATACAGAGACTCACTTTGCATTCTGATCCCTACTTGCTCTTTCCATTGTATATACTACCTCCGTCTTTTGGGCCTACTCACATCAGTGCATAAAAAAAAAAACACCTGCCTATACTATAGGAACAGTATGTACACATTGACAATCAGCTATACTAATTCCACCTCAGTAAGGACAGTTTGGGAAATGATTATGGCTAAGTAATGCTTACACTCAAAATGCATCAGGCCAAGTTGTTTTTTTTTAATTCAATTTAAAGGATTGTTTTCATTGGGTCCTTTGAGTCTAAGAATTTTCTTTGTCTGGTAATAAATGCTAAGACGGTAGAACAGGCAGAAAAATACACACATTTTATAGCACTCCCTATGTAAGACTATGGGGAAGCACCTGATTTGGCAATATTGCATCCACCACTTCCATTGTTAAAGAGGTTGGACACTTTTAAAGTATTTTACACTTCCTTTTGTCTACTCTGTAAGCTTTCTATCATATAAATTACCTTTTCTTGCCGGGCTCCCTCATACCCTCCTGCTGCTGTGCGCCATACTGACAAGCGCGGGCAGTAGGTAGCTTAACTGTTATATCTGTGCTCTGTGACAGAGCTTACTTCCTTCTTGAGTCCTGTACTGTTTGAAAGGGCATGCACAGGCATGTGTCTCCTCCTTTGTGAGGCAGCATGTACACGCCCTCTATCTCCCCAGCCTATGGCTGGGTTACAGGAAGCATTTAAAGGCACTTCCTGCCCCCAGGAAGGCGCCAGAGCAATCTTGGTCACTAGCTAGTCTGCATGAAGGTGTTTGGAAATTTTAGCTTTTCTGTGTACCGGACCCTTGCTTGATTACCGCCTGCCTCTGACCTTGTACTTCGATTACAAACTTTGCTTAATCGCTGCCTGCCCTTACTCCGGACTCTATGACTATGCCTTTCCCCTCTGTGCTTGCACCGGTATCTCTGACAACTAGGTCAGCTGCCACTGACCCAGGGACTGCTCTGGAGTGGTACCTGGTAGCTACCCTAATGGCCCAAGCCTATCCTCAGCATCAGAGGCTCTAGTGAAGATCAGGTAGTTACTTAGCCATGCCACTCCAGGGTATATCCTAAGGAAAGGCCATCACTTTAAGTCTTTTTAGGCTGGAAACACACATGCAGTTTGAGTTGCAGCATTTGATGCAGTTGTTTTTTTTTTAGACAAAGCCAGAAGAACAAGTCCTTCCCTTGTATATCCTATACCTTTTGAATTGAAGATTAAAATTCGAGATGAGTGAATCGAAGTTGACCAAGTGGAGTTTGATCTGAATTTCAGGAAAAATTCAATTCACACTGAATCCGAATTTCCTCACGCTTCATGGTAACGAATCGCATTTTTTCCTAAAATGGCTGCTGCAAGTTTCTGGACATGGAGCAAGGAACTCTGGTAACGAGGGATCACCCATAATGCCATGCATGCAGCCAATTAACAGCCAGCCAGCCCTGTGATGTCACAGCCCTATAAATAGGCTCAGCCATTTTTCAGTGTACTTAGTGCAGGGAGAGACATCAGCAAGTGCTAGGGACAGTAGTAGAAAAGTCTTTAAAACTTGTATTTTGCTGTATAGCGGTTCAGGGAAAGGATAGGGAGGAATTATTCCACAGAAGCAGAAGAGGGTTCAGTAGGGGAGTTTACAACCTGTGTAATAGGAACAATCCTAATATACCTTGCTGCAATGACTGCAGATCCAAATTGCCATTATACAGCTCTGTAATTCCAGCAAACCGTTCTTGTTATTGGTGCTGTTTGATACAGGCATTAACAGTGTTTAATACAAGGAAATATTTCTATTTTTTTGGCTTGTATTAGTGGGGAAAAAGGGCTTATTAGCCGTTGTGTGGTGAAGTGAGAAAATGACAGCCCTTTTTGGTGTGCATTAGTGTCAAAAAATATATATTACTTGCAGTTCAGCGATGCAGTTATGTGTTCTAAAGCCTTTTCTGGCATGTATAAGTGGAAAAAAGTAAGGGCCTATTTGCCGTTCAGCGGTGCAGTTATATGTTCTAAAGCCTTTTTTGCCGTATATTAGTGGGGAAAAAAGGGCTTATTAGCCTTTGTGTGGTGAAGTGAGAAAATTTTAAAATAAAATTGGTGTGTTTTCATTTCCTTTTTATTTATTTATTTGATCTAACAGTATGTCAGACAGAGAAGTGCCAGGCCCTGCACAGGGGAGTGGTAGAGGTGAGGCCTTAATGTTTCTGGCGCAGGCACAGGTTGCAGCAGAGTAAGGGGGCGTGTAAGCAGGAGTTGCAGCGAGAGGCCTGAGCTCCCGGTGTCATCTAGTGGTCCTGTTTTGACCAGCAATCCAGCGGTTCTTGAATGGTTGACTTGGTCATCCACTTCGTCCCAAGTGACATCAGACACCCCCAGCCAAGAGTCGGTGGGTTTGTCAGACACAACCCTTAGTTGGTATGGCCCGGGAGAAGGCCCCGTGCCCTCACCTGTCCTCAACCTGCCTCTGTCCTTTTCTGTTCCCTCAGCCAGAGAAGTATTTTATGCTGTGGGCTCAGCTCCACTATACAGCGAGGACGAGCTACTAAAGGACAGTCAGCAGCTACTGGGCAGCCAAGATGTGGAGGCGACATCTGCTGCTTCCTCTGGTAGGCGGGCAAGTAGTGATGAGGGAGATGGTGTTGCGAGCGGTCAGGCTCCTGACCCAGAGACGGTTGAGGAGGACATCAGTGACTTGCAGACAGTACTCAATGATGATGAGGTAGCTGATCGCACTTGGTTGCCAGGTGAATTACGGGCTTCATCATCATCGGGATAAGAGGGTGTCAGCTTACCCATGAGAAAGCGGCGGAGCCAGCAAGTCGATAGCGTGGCCAGAAGTCAGCAGGGTGGCAGCAGTTGGAGGTCGGGAGCCAAAAGTGCCCAGGGTAAACCACCTGCTTCACAGGAGCCTACCTGCCTGGAAAATAGTGGTGCAGGGGTTCACGGAAGCAGCAGCAGTAGCAGTCAGTCAGTGCTGAGTGTTGGGTGTAAAATCACCTACTCGGCGGTGTGGACGTTTTTTGTTAAGACGCCGGAGGAGGTGAACATGACCATTTGTAGAATCTGTGGGCAGCAGGTGAAGCGTGGCCAGGGTGCCAATGTTGGAACCACAGCTCTGTGTCAACATATGCAGCATCACCATAAAGTGGCCTGGGAGAACTGTGGCTCCAATGTGGTGGTCCAGCCTGCCTCAGCAACCGCTGCATCACTTAGTGGCATGCACCCGATTTCAGACAGTTAAGGTTCAACCACCTCAGATGAAGGGAGCTGTCTGTACTTCCCATCATGTGCTGCTCCTGATGCTCCTAAGTTGTCAGTCATTCCGTCAGCAATCGACCACCAAAGCGATTGCCAAGAGACAAGAGTATGCAATGGCACAGAAGCTGAATGTGCTCCTGTCCAAGTTGCTGGTGCTGCAGTCCCTCCCTTTCTAAGAGGTGGACTCTGCACCTTTCAGAGAACTAATATCTTGTGCCGAGCCGATGTGGAGAGTCCCAAGCCGTCATTTCTTTGCCCAAAAGGCAGTACCAGTCATGCACACACATGTAGAACAGAAAGTGGGCCAGTCCTTGAGCCTATCAGTGTCTGTCAAAAGTGCAGGGCAGCACCGACGTGTGGAGCTGTAACTACAGTACAGTACATGTCCTTTACAGGCCACTGGGTGAATGTGCTTCCTGCACAGCCACAACAGCAACTTGGCCAGGTCAAGCCGCTTCCGCTTCCACGTTGTCACGCCGTTGGTCCTGCAGCAATGTCTGCCTCTGCCTACTCATCCTCCACCATATCCTCAGCCTCCACTGCAGGGACAATTCACAGTGCCTCTCCAGCATACCACATGTGCAGGGCACGGTGGTATAACGTTGTTCTGCACCTCGTTTCCATGGGCGAACAGAATCACACAGGAGAGGAACTGCTCCGAGACCTTCATCAAGAAATCGAATTCTGGCTTTCTCTGCGACAACTCAAAATCGGAACTATAGTGACCAACAACAGGAAGAACAGAGTGTCAACGCTGCATCAAGGAAGGTTGAGCCACGCGCCCTGCATCTGGTTGTCAAGCGGTTCCTAAAGTCTTTTTACTCATCTGCAAGACGTCCTAAAAATGGCCAGGAAACTTTGCATGCACTTCAGCCACTCGTACACAGCAAAGCACAACCTCCTTGAGCTGCAGCAGCAGAATTGCATCCCCCAATATAGGCTGATATGTGATGTTTCCACCGGTTGGAATTCCACCCTCCATATGTTTGACCAACTATACGAACAGAGAAAGGCCATAAACAATTTCTTCATGATTGCCCTGTAGCCAGAGGAGCTACAGGGCAATGAGGAATATGAGGCAGAGAACCCAGACACACCGTGCAGTATGCAGTGGCGATGGAGGCAGGGAGTCCCTCCGAGTAACTTGTACAAATGGCCCGATGCATTTTCACTTGCTTGCGTAGTGACAGCCGAATTGTCACCATTCGGCAGAGGGATGACTTCTGGCTCTCCACCTTGTTAGACCCTCGCTACAGGTCCAAAATGGGGGCGTTTTTTACACCCGCTGAGATGGAGGAAAAACTGAACTACTATAGAGACATACAGTACTATGTAGCCAGCTGGCCACTGCCTATCTGTGCCATCGTCCATCCTCTTGCAGGTCTGACTGGGAGGGGCCCTCTGCGCTCACGTTACACTGCCATGGATGCTGGGGAGAGGTGGGGTGGCAGAAGCAGTACCAGCTCCATCAGCAGCAGCCTAAAGAAACTACTCACCAGCAGCAGCATCTAGACATGGGGCAGAACCTGAACCAGAAGGTGGTGGCATACTTGGAGTGCACCCTGCCAGACGTCATTGAAGATCCGCTGGACTAATGGGCAGCCAAACTGGATTTGTGGCCGCAACTGGCCGTGTTTGCCCAGGAAAAGCTGTACTGCTCGGACAGTAGTGTGGCATCAGAGCAAGTGTTTAGTGTGGCGGGTGCCATAGTTACCCCAATAAGAACTCGTCTGTCCACCCAAAATGTGGAGAGACTGACCTTTGTCAAGATGAATCAGGTGTGGATCAGCCAGGAGTTCCACCCACCAATTCCTGATGCATCAGACTAGATAATCCATGGTGCCACACCAACACTTTGACAAAAGAGATTGTCTTCTTCTGGCTACCTGCCTCAGCTACTATTCTGATGCTGCTACCCACCTGATGCCACACATCTGATGCCAAGTGCTCCTTCTGTCACCCACCATCTTCAGCTGGTACTGGTATTGCCTCTGTTCCGTTATTTTTTGCTACCCATGAAATTTTGCTACCCTCATCACTTCTTGTTGTCATGTAGCCACACCCGAAGGTTTGGAAGGAGGTGTGTCTCGCTGCTCACCACCAGATTGGCTGAGAAGAAGGTGTGTCGGCGCAGGCGCACAACGATGGGGTAGGCAAATTTCCAACTTAGAGTTGCTCTGAATGCGTCGATGGTAGGAAAAAATTAAGGGCCACTGCGCATGCGCACCAAGGGTAGGAAAAAATTACGGGCGACTACTCGGCGGGCATGCACACCTCCTTCCAAATCTTCCGGTGTGGCTATGTTACAACAGGAAGTGACGAGGGTAGCAATATTTCACTGGTAGCAAAAAATAACGGCACACCAACCACCTCCCCACTCTGTCACAGGTGACTCTATGGTCTCCTGATGCTGCTACCACCTCCACACTATGTTACCTTACCACTCTGTGGTCTCCTGATGCTGCTGCCACCTTCACACTATGTCACCTTGCTACTCTGTGGTCTCCTAATGCTGCTGCCACCTCAACACTATGTCACCTTGCCACTCTGTGGTCTCCTGATGCTGCTACCACCTCAACACTATGTCACCTTGCCACTCTGTGGTCTCCTGATGCTGCTACCACCTCCACACTAGGTCACCTTACCACTCTATGGTCTCCTGATGCTGCTGCCACCTCTACACTATGTCACATTGCCATTCTGCCGTCTCCTGATGCTGCTGCTAACTCAACAATATGTCACCTTCCCACTCTGTGACCTCCTAATGCTGCTGCCGCCACCTCCACACTATGTCACCTTGCCACTCTGTGGTTCCCTGATGCTGCTTCCACCTCCACACTATGTAACCTTGCCACTCTGTGGTCTCCTGATGCTGCTGCCACCTCCACACTATGTCACCTTGCCACTCTGTGGTCTCCTGATGCTGCTTTCACTTCTACACTATGTCACCTTGCCACTCTGTGGTCTACTGATGCTGCTGCCACATCCACACTGTCATTGTGCCACCCTGTGGCCTCCCCCTTATGCTGCTGCCGCCACCTCCACACTCTGTCATTCTGCCACTCTGTGACCTCCTGATGATGCTGCTTCCACCTCCACACTCTGTCATTGTGCCACTCTGTAGTCTCCTCATGCTGCTGCTTCTGCTGCCACCTCCACACTGTCATTGTGCCACGATCTGGCCTCCTCCTGATGCTCCTGCTGCCGCCACCTCCACAATCTGTAATTGGGCCTCTATGTGGTCTCCTCATGCTGCTTACACCTCACCACTATGTCATAGGGCCACTCTGTTGACTTCTCATGTTGTTCCCACCCTCCCCCCTTCATGACTGGGCCGCTATTTTGCCTTTCGGCCAGGCTGACATAATCATTTATTTGACCTATCTTCTGATCTGTCAGAAGGAAGGAAAAACTAGACGCACAATGGATCCTGTTTATGTAATAGCTGTAAGGCCTGCATGACATAGTCCTTATTTTGCATCAAAATTGGCTTATGATTTGGTAGCCAAAAGCAGGAGTGGGTACAAAACAAGACATGCAAATATTCCATTCACGTGTCATCTGATTTGGATCCACTCCTGTTTTTTTCGGCTTTAGCAATACTGATCGATTGATGACCAAATGCTGACCGAGTGAACGCGGATGCTCCACAGATAGGATCCGTTTTTTGGGAGTTATTGTTCTGATGGATCAGAGGAAGGGCAAAATAATCAGTGATTAGAGTTGAGCGGACACTGGATGTTCAGGTTCAACGAGTTCAGCTTAACTTCACAAAAACGTTTGAGTTCGGGACCCAAACTTGACCCAAACTTGACCCTGAACCCCATTGAAGTCAATGGGGACCCGAACTTTTGAGCACTATAATGGCTGTAAAAAAGTCATGGAAAGGTCTAGACGGCTGTAAATGGCATAAAAATGTGATTAAGAGCATGGCAAGTGCTCTGCAAACAAATGTGGATAGAGAAATTACTTAAAATAAAATAAAATACGTAACAATAAAAAAAAATCTTGATCTTGGAGGACGAGGTTCATATGGAGTAGGAGGTGGAGGAAGCAGTGGATGTGGCGGCGTAGGTGGAAGCGGCAGTGGAGGATGAAGACGTAGCCTACACTGATTTTTGGTTTTATTTTCTATTATTTTTTGTTTCAATTAGGGTACACCCCAAAACATTGGGAGATATAACCTGTTATAACCCCCTCCAGCCATGCTAAACAAACGTTCAGACAATACACTGGCTGCAGGGCAGACCAGCACATTCAAGGCGTAAAGGGCAAGCTCAGGCCATATGCCTAATTTGTAGACCCATAAGTTGAAGGGGGCAGACCCATCAGTCAGTACGTGTAGGCGTGTGCACACATACTGCATCTCCATGTCGCACATCTCCGTGATGTCCACGATCTCATTGGATATCTTCTCTATCAACTTTCGATGTTCTTTTCTGCACCTACCATGTTGATCACGGATAGCGGCGAATCAGGGTTCCATGCCGGTGAGGGAGCGTGAGAAAGGGAGACCACATCCAAGGAAGGTCAATGGCTGCAATGTGATCGAGCGGAAATGTGGGAAAAGTTATTAAAGCAGAAGGATCTAATGAAAGGGCCAATTAAAGACGAATTTTACAAATTTAAGTCCCTGTCAACTATGCAGAGCAGGGGTTTTTCGTCGCCAGAAATGGGTTAATGTCACCCACCAATGGAACAGATGATTTTAAAACATTTCGGTCCCTATCACCTATACAGAGCAGGGGTTTATTCACGGCAAAAATGGTAAAATGTCACCCAAGAATGTAACAGAATAATTAGTGAAATGTATTAACCTGTCACCTAGGTAGAGCAGGGGTATATCATAGCCAAAAATTGGTGAATGTCACCCAACAATGTAACAGAAAAATAAGTGAAATGTATTAAGCTTTCAACTAGGTAGAGCAGGGGTATATCACAGCCAAATATTTGTGAATGTCACCCACAAATGTAACAGACAAATTAGTGAAATTTGTTTACCTGTCTACTAGGTAGAGCAGGGGTATATCACAGCCAAAAAATTGTAATTTTCACCCGAAAATGTAACAGACAAATTTGTGAAAGACCATAAAAAAATTCTTTATGTATGATATGAGGTGGAGGTCAATATGGAGTAGGAGGTTGAGGAGGCGGTGGACATAGCGGTATAGGTGGAAGTGGCGGTTAAGAAGGTAGCCAACACTGGTTTTTGGTTTTAATTTAAAAAATATATATATTTTTTTAAAATTAGGGTACACCCCAAAAGAGTGGGAAATATCAAAAATACAACAATGAGCAATTGTTGAGCTGTAGTATAACAATGGCTGGGTAAGGCCGGTATAAATGTCTATTCTGCACAAGGTATGGACAAGTCCTGAGGGATCCATGCCTGGTTCATTTTAATGAACGTGAGCTTGTCCAAACAGGCTGTGGACAGACGTATGCGCTTGTCTATGATAACGCTCCCTGCCGTGCTAAACAAACGTTCAGATAATACACTGGCTGCAGGGCAGGCTAGCACCTTCAAGGCTTAAAGGCCAAACTCAGGCCATGTGCCCAATTTGGAGACTCAGAACTTAAAGGGGGCAGACCCGTCATTCAGTACGTGTAGGCGTGTGCACACATACTGCTCCTCCATGTTGCTGAAATGCTGCCTCCTGCTAAGACGTTCCATATCAGCTGGTGGTGCTGGTTGTTGTGGCGTGCTAACAAAGCTTTTCCACATTTCGGCCATGCTAACCCTGCCTTCTGAGGTGCTGGTGGTGCCCCAGCTGCTTTGGCAACCTCTTCCTCTGCCAGGTGGGAATGCCACCAGCAGTGCGTCTACCAGAGTACGCTTGTACTCGCGCATCTTAAGATTACGCTCCAGTAACGGAATTAAGGATGGTACATAGGCGTTGTAATGGGGATCCAGCAGCGTGGCCATCCAGTAATCAGCACAAGTTAGAATGTGGGCAACTCGGCAGTCATTGCAGAGACACTGCATCATGTAATCTCTCATGTCTGCCAGGCTGCCCAGAGGCAACGAAAAGCTGTCCTCTGTGGGAGGTGTATCGTCTGTGTCCTCTATATCCACCCAGCCACGCACCAGTGATGGCCAAGAGCTGGTTTGGCTGCCACCCTGCTCCTCCATCTCCCCCTCCTCATCCTCCACCTCATCCTCCTCCAGAACTGTGCCCTGGCTGGACAATTGTGTACCTGGCATTTGTGGATGCAGGAACCCACCCTCAGAGCCACTTGTGAATGACTGGCTGGAAACCCCATGAAATGATCCCTCTTCCTCCTCCTGTGCCACATCCTTTTCCATGATCCCCAGCAGCGATTTTTCAAAAAGGCATAGAAGTGTGATAGTAATGCTGAGAACAGCGTTATCGGTACTGGCCATGTTGGTGGAGTACTCAAAACAGCGCAAGAAGAAACACAGGTCTCGCATGGAGGCCAAGTCATTGGTGGTGAAGTGGTGTTGTTCCGCAGAGCGACTCACCCTTGCGTCCTGCAGCTGAAACTCCACTATCGCCTGCTGCTGCTCTCACAGTCTGGCCAGCATGTGCAAGGTGGATTTCCACCTTGTGGGCACGTCGCATATGAGGCGGTGAGTGGAAAGGTCGAAGTTACGCTGCAGCGCTGACAAGCAAGCAGCAGGATGAGAACACTGAAAATGCGCACAGACGGCCCGCACTATATGCAGCAGCTCTGACATATTGGGGTAATTTTTAAGGAAACTCTGCACCACCAAATTCTGCACATGCTCCAGGCAAGTCCCAGAGCTGCTATGAGATTTTGCCTATTATTGCACACCACCAGGCCAGGCTTGAGGCTCACTGGCACCAACACTCATTGATCTGTTGTTCAAGGCCCGTTTACAGCTCTTGCGCAGTGTGGGGTTTGTCCCGCAGACAGATACGTTTTAAAACTGCCTGCTGTCGTTTACCCCTGGCTGTGCTGAAGTCGGTGGTCAAGGTGTTACGCTGACTGGATGAGGAGGTGGTAGAGGATGAGGAAGTGGAGTAGGAGGAGGAAGCAACAGGAGGCAAACTGAAGCGCCCTGCGATTGTCGGTGGTGGAAGGACATACGCTAAACTGCTATCCGCTTCAGGCCCAGCCGCCACTGCATTTACCCAGTGTGCTGTTAGGGAGATATATAACGTCCCTGACCGTGCTTACTGGTCCACGTATCCATAGTTAGGTGGACCTTGCCACAGATGGCGTTGAACAGTGCACACCTGATTTTGTCCCCCACTTGAACCCCCACCATAGAACAACAGTATTTAACACATGTATTTCACACTGACAGCTGCAGCCAAGGCCGCAGTGGCTGTGAGCTGGATTTCATCACCTTCAGACCGTGTTCACACCATAGTTAGCGTAGTGGTAGCACCCTTGCCATGCTGAGTGACCTTGAAGTGGTGCATGATGGGCTCTGATATGTTCCTGACAGGAATATATTGGCAAAAGTCTCAGCTTTTAATATCTGCTTGTATGGCTAGCTACTATAGTCAGTGGCATATCCGTTTGGTGCATTTTCTCTGTGATTTAAATTTAGTATTTGGCCCAAAATGTTTCATTTTTTAAATATCAGAATAGAATACCAGTATCTAACTCGTGTATTTTACACTTACAGATGCAGCCAAGGCTGCAAATTTAGTATTTTGCACAAAATGGGTGTTTATTTAAACCCAGAATATTATTGCAGTATTTCTAGCTTGTATGTCACACTAACAAATGCAGCATAGGCCCCAGATGTAGAATATTGCCAAAAATGGGTGTGTTTTTTTTTTTAACGCAAAATATTATTGCAGTATCTCAAGCTTGTATCTCACACTTGCAGCCAAGGATGCAAATTTAGTATTTGGCCCAAAATGTTTTTTTTTTCCTTCTAAATAACAGAATAATATACCAGCATCTAACGCCTGTATTTCACACTGACAGATGTAGCAAAGGCTATAAATTTAGTATTTTGCTCAAAATGGGTGTTTTTTTAATAACAGAATAGAACAACAGTATCTAACGCATTTATTTCACACATAAGTGGTTGGGCATTGGTGCACTTAATCTCTTCCACTTCTGGGGCAGGGCTATGTGGATGGTCCTGCGAAACCATTCTAGCAGAGTCATCAAAAAGTAGAAGAGACTGCTGCATGACTTGGGGCTCAGACTGCTTGGCTGATTTGGAAGGGGGTGAGGTAAAAGACTGATGGAGATTGGTTGCAGGTGCTAACTCTGATATTTCAGCAGGAGTCTGGGTGGGAGACAATGTGAAGGAACTGGAGGCACTGTTAGCAACCCAATCTAATATTGCCTGTACTTGTTCTGGCCTCATCATTCGTAGAGCCGCATTTGACCCGACCAAATAACGCTGAAGGTTCTGTCACCTAATCGCACCTGAGGAAGGTGTTTCGATTGTGCGTGTAGCTGGCACAGATCGACCACATCCTCTCCCTGCAACAGGAGCTCCACCAGCAGCACCACGACCGGGGCCATGTCCCTTATTCGATGCTCTCCTCATTCTCTGCAAATTTTGGATCTTGGTGTTTTTTTATAACAGAATAGAACACCAGTATCTAACGCGTGTATTTCACACTGACAGATAGAGCAAAGGCTGCAAATTTAGTATTTGGCCCAAAATGGGTGTTTTCTTAATAAGAGAATAAAACACCAGTATCTAACGCGTGTATTTCACACTGACAGATGCAGCCAAGGCCGCAAATTTAGTATTTGGCCCAAAATGTTTTATTTTTTTAATAACAGAATAGAATATCAGTATCTAACGCGTTTATTTCACACTGACAGATGCAGCCAAGGCTGCAAATTTAATATTTTGCCCAGAATGGGTGTTTTTTTAAACCCAGAATATTATTGCAGCATTTCTAGTTTGTATGTCACACTAACAAATGCAGCATAGGCCACAGATGTAGAATATTGCCAAAAATTGGTGTTTTTTTAACTCAAAATATTATTGCAGTATTTCAAGCTTGTATCTTACACTGACAGATGCAGCCAAGGCCGCAAATTTTGTATTTGGCCCAAAATGGGTGTTTTTTTAAAAACAGAATAAAACACCAGTATCTAACACGTGGATTTCACACTGACAGATGCAGCCAAGGCCGCAGATTTTGTATTTGGCCCAAAATGGGTGTTTTTTTATTATAACAGAATAGAACAACAGTATCTAACGCATGTATTTCACACTGACAGATGCATCCAAAGCCTCAAATTTAGTATTTGGCCCAAAATGGCTGTTTTTTAAAACCCAGAATATTATTGCAGTATTCCTAGCTTGTGTGTCACACTAACAAATGCAGCATAGGCCCCAGATGTAGGATATTGCCCAAAATGGGTGGTTTATTAAACCCAGAATATTACTGCAGTATTTCAAGCTTGTATACCAGTACAAGAATACTGCCCAAATAAGTGAAGTGTGCAGTGATTCTAAAAGCGACACCTGTCATCTACATGTCATACGGACTCACAGTATTGTTTCACTACCACAGCAGACTCCATATGCATATAACTGCAAGGCACAGTGTTCTACACCACTATAAATTCTCTCTGCATCCAGGAAATAACATTTTTTAACGCAATTCGCCACAAATAAATTTGGATCAAACCCAATTTTGGGGGGAAATTCGGCGAACCGGCCATATCGAGTTTTTGAGAAATTCGCTCATCTCTAATTAACCCCTTAGGGACCCATGACGTACCGGTACGGCATGGATCCAGAGTCCTTACGGACCCATGATGTACCGGTACGTCATGAGTTTAAAGTGAGATTGTGGCGCCCCAGGGGTTAATCCGCACAGGATGCCGGCTGAAATCATTCAGCCGGCATCCTGTCACAACGCTTGGGGGGTCATATGACCCCCCCCGTATCGGCGATCGCAGCAAACCGCAGGTCAATTCAGTTTGTTGCGATTTCTGCTGTTTCTGATCGCCGCGGTCCCTGACCGCGGCGATCAGAAACTTTAGTGTGGCACAAATATATATGTATCACCCCCCCCCCCCTGCACCCCTGCATGATTTTAGCCTGGTGGGAGGTTTAGGGGGATGTTGCGGGCGGTGCTGGAGGCGGGCGGTGCGTCATGCAGGATCGCGATCCCCTGCCCGCTTCCCACCGAATAATCGTTGGCTTCTAGTGGGTATACCAGGGTGTCAGCACATTGCTGACACCCTGGTATAAACGGCTGACATCTGTGAATGGATATCAGCCGTTTAACCCTTTCCACACAGCGGTCCGTATGGACCGCTGTATGGAAAGAGTTAACAGTAAGATGCGGCTCCCTCCCTCTCTCATCGGGGGGCTGCAGTGCCTTTGCAGCCCCCCGACAGGATGGGGTGACAGAGGGACAGAGCCCCAGTCCTTACCCTTTCCCGTCTGCGAAGTTGTGGCCACAACTTCGCAGCGGGGGAAGGTTCCCATGACAACAGGACACCTTCTCAGGCGTCCTGCTGTCCATGGTGCCGAACAGATCTGTGCTAAAGGCATAGATCTGTTCAGACAAAGTGTAAGTAAAATACAGTACAGTACAATATATATTGTACTGTACTGTATTATACATACATCAGACCCACTGGATATTCAAGAACCAAGTGGGTCTGGGTAAAAAAAAAAGTAAGAAAAAGTGAAAAAAAAGTGAAAATCAAAAAACACTTTTATCACTAATTAAAAATGAAAAAAATAAAATTCCCTACACATGTTTGGTATCGCCGCATCTGTAACAACCTGATCTATAAAACGGTCATTTTACTTTCCCCGAACGGTGAACGCCATAAAAATAAAAAAATACAAACTATGAGAAAATTGAAATTTTGCCCACCTTACTTCCCAAAAAAGGTAATAAAAGTGATCAAAAAAGTTGCATGTACGCCAAATCAAACCGTCATCTCATCCTGCAAAAATGAGACCCTACCCAAGATAATCGGCCAAAAACTGAAAAAACTCTGGCTCTTAGACTATGGAAACACTAAAACATGATTTTTTTTGTTTCAAAAATGAAATCATTGTGTAAAACTTACATAAATAAAAAAAAGTATACATATTAGGTATCGCCGTGTCCGTATCGACCGGCTCTATAAAAATGTCACATGAGTTAACCCCTCAGGTGACCACCGTAAAAAAATAAAAATAAAAACGGTTTAAAAAAGCTATTTTTTGTCATCTTACGTCACAAAAAGTGCAATAGCAAGTGATCAAAAAGTCATATGCACCCCAAAATAGTGCCAATAAAACATCCATCTCATCCCGCAAAAAATGAGACCCTACTTAAGATAATCGCCCAAAAATTGAAAAAACTATGGCTCTTAGACTATGGAGACAACAAAACTTTTTTTGTTTTTAAAAATGAAATCATTGTGTAAAACTTACATAAATAAAAAAAATTGTATATATATTAGGTATCGCCGCATCCGTGACAACCTGCTCTATAAAATTACCACATGATCTAACCTTTCAGATGAATGTTGTAAATAAAAAAAACGGTTCCAAAAAAGCTATTTCTTGTTACTTTGCCGCACAAAAAGTGTAATATAGAGCAACCAAAAATCATATGTACCCTAAACTAGTACCAACAAAACTGCCACCTTATCCTGTAGTTTCTAAAATGGGGTCACTTTTTGGAGTTTCTACTCTAGGGGTGCATCAGGGGGGCTTCAAATGGGACATGGTGTAAAAAAAAAACAGTCCAGCAAAATCTGCCTTCCAAAAACCGTATGGCATTCCTTTCCTTCTGCGCCCTGCCGTGTGCCCGTACAGCGGTGTACAACCACATATGAGGTGTTTCTGTAAACTACAGAATCAGGTCCATGAATATTGAGTTTTGTTTGGCTGTTAACCCTTGCTTTGTTACTTGAAAAAAAATATTAAAATGGAAAATCTGCCAAAAAAGTGAAATTTTGAAATTGTATCTCTATTTTCCATAAAATCTTGTGCAACACCTAAAGGGTTAACAAAGTTTGTAAAATCAGTTTTGAATACCTTGAGGGGTGTAGTTTCTTAGATGGGGTCACTTTTATGGAGTTTCTACTCTAGGGGTTCATCAGGGGGCTTCAAATGGGACATGGTGTAAATAAACCAGTCCAGCAAAATCTGCCTTCCAAAAACCAAACGGCGCACCTTTCACTCTACGCCCCGCTGTGTGGCCGTACAGTAGTTTACGGCCACATATTGGGTGTTTCTGTAAACGGCAGAGTCAGGGCAATAAAGATATAGTCTTGTTTGGCTATTAACCCTTGCTTTGTTAGTGGAAAAAATGGGTTAAAATGGAAAATTTGGCAAAAAATTAAATTCTCAAATTTCATCCAAATTTGCCAATAACCCTTGTGCAACACCTAAAGGGTTAACAAAGTTTATAAAAATCCGTTTTGAATACCTTGAGGGGTGTAGTTTATAGAATGGGGTCATTTTTGGGTGGTTTCTATTATGTAAGCCTCGCAAAGTGACTTCAGAGCTGTAGTGGTCCCTAAAAATTGGGTTTTTGTAAATTTCTGAAAAATTTCAATATTTTCTTCTAAAGTTCTAAACCTTGTAACATCCCCAAAAAATAAAATATCATTCCCAAAATAATTCAAACATGAAGTAGACATATGGGGAGTATAAAGTCATCACATTTTTGGGGGGTATTACTATGTATTACAGAAGTAGAGAAACTGAAACTTTGAAATTTGCTAATTTTTCAAAATTTTTGGTAAATTTGGTATTTTTGTATGCTAAAAAAATTATTTTTTTGACTTCATTTTACCAGTGTCATGAAGTACAATATGTGACGAAAAAACAATCTCAGAATGGTCTGGATAAGTCAAAGTGTTTTAAAGTTATGAGCACTTAAAGTGACACTGGTCAGATTTGCAAAAAATGGCCAAGTCCTTAAGGTGAAATGGCCGAGTCCTTAAGAGGTTAAATACTTATTTTAATTGAATCTGTACGTTTTCAACATTTTGCAACAGTTATTGCAAATGTATATTATCTATCTATCTAATCTATCATATATTTGTCTATTTGTCTGTCTATCTAACATACACTCATCAACACATCTATATGTCTATCTATATAACTCGCTAGCCAACTATTTCTATCCATTATGTCTATACCTTTATGTATTTTTTTAATAACATTCACTCATCCACTTATTAATGATAGACACAGTAATACTCCACAAAGTGATGAATAGGTCTAAACTAGTTTGCCTTCTTTGGCAGCAAAATAATGAGAAAAGAAAGAACTTGATGGATGCTCCATCTATCAAAACTGCAAAAATCCCACAACATTGCACAAGCATTTATGATTTAAGAGCACTTGCAACTATCACACAGTATGAATCACTGATTTACCTGATCCATAACTAGTGAGTTCAAGGGAAAGCATATCAAAGCCTATCCCTATGGATGCCTTCAGTTCAAAGTTTTCATCAATACTGCATAGAGTGCTGGAGATAAAAAAATAAATAAAAATGAAAGAGAACATTCTGCAATATCACTTGTTAAAAACAAAAACACTCTCCATAGTGTTTAGATACTGGCCTTTTCAAGAATAATTCTAGCAGGGCCACTTACAAGAAAAGTTGGTAATATCACACTAAATCAATCAATGTGAAACAATTGGCTCCAGGTTAAATGGGTTGTCCAGGATTTTACTATGGACGGCCTAGCCTCAGGATAGGCCATCCGTATCAGATAGGCAGGGGTCCAAATCAGGGTTGCACCAAATTGCCATTATACAGCTCTGTAATTCTAGCAAACCGTTCTTGTTATTGGGGAGCAAATGCTGATTGATACAGGCATTAACAGGGGTTATTACAAGGAAATATTTATACATCTTATTTGCCCTTGTGCGGTGCAGTTATATGTTCTAAAGCATATTTTGACTCGTATTAGTGGGGAGAAAGGGGCTTATTAGCTGTTGTGTGGTGAAGTGCGAAAATTGCAGCTCTTTTTGTTGGCAAAAGTTACATATATTTGCCAATCAGCGGTGCAGTTATATGTTGTAAAACTTTTTTGTGGAGTCTATTAGTAGAAAATGAAAAAATATTTGCCGCTCGGCAGTGCAGTTATCTGTTCTAAAGCCTTTTGTGGCGTGTATTAGTGGAAAAAGAAAAATTATATTTGCCTCTCAGCAGTGCAGTTATCTGTTGTAAAGCCATTTGTAGCGTGTATAAACGGCAAAAGAAAAATATATTTGCCTTTCAGTGGTGCAGTTATATGTTCTAAAGCCTTTTGTGGCATGTATTAGTGGCAAAAAATATATATTTGCCATTCAGCTTTGCAGTTATATGTTCTAAAGCCCTTTTTGTCGTGTATTAGTGGCACAAGAAAGTATTTGCTGTTGTGTGGTTTTTTGGGGCATTAGCATTACTGATGGACTACTGACCAAATTCTGACCGAGTGAAGGCGGATGCTCAACAGACAGGATACATTTTTTGGGGGCTTATTGTTCTGATGGATCAGAGGAAGGGCAAATTAATCAGTGACGTCAACACAAACTAACTGCTGGCACCCGGGGCTCTACTTGTATAAGCATTTAATAGAACAGGGTCTGTAGACATCTATGTGGAATCAGCTGACGACGGTGTAAAAGGGAGCAGACACAATTGGTGAGGCAAGGATATTGTACTGTAGGTGAATCCGATGTTCTGGGTTAGTGTCTTCAATATTTAGGTGGATACATCATAGAAATATTGGTGATGATTGTGTGAGGAGCAGACAGGAGTAGAGCAAAGGCAGAGGCCTTGGAAGAACTAGAGATTAACTATAGGAAGGTAACAGGAAAGTAGATCAGAGATGTATGTAGGAAAGAGGGTTTGGATGACCTTGCACTGTATGGTTTTGGTAATATTTTTGAACCGAATGCACTGAGCAATGAAGGAGGAATTTGGACTGTTCCTCTCTGCAAATGTGTTTTAGTTCATCAGTATTTCTGGGCTGTCTTGCATATGCTGCATTTCATATAACAGCTCTGACTTGACCATTCCAAGACATAAATATTTTTCAACCATTTTTTTGTTGATTTACTGGAGTGCTTTGGACCATCTTGTTGCATCACTCAACATCTCTTCAGCTTTAGTTTTTGGACTGCTGCCCTTAATTTCTAAATAGTGTAAGATAGTTTCATCCCCCTTGGAAATCATTGTTCTATCGATAATCAGAATGTGTCCATGCTCTGAGATGGCAAAGCAGCTTCAATCCATGATGTTCCCTCCACCATCCTTCACAATTGATATACATTTTTTCTAGGAACACCATTTCAGTGTATTCTAATACTAGACACATGAACAGACGTTTTTGCAGGTTGCAGTCTTTTGCAAGTTTACTGCTGTAACCCTTGAGTTCTTTATCACCTATTTCAGGATTTTAACAGGACACTCACTCTTTATGTAACATTTTCCAGCTTTCTGAACCTCTAGAGCAGGGATGTCAAACTCGTGGCCCTCCAGCTGTTGCAAAACTACAACTCCCATCATGCCTGGGCATACTACAGCTATCAGGGAATGATGGGAATTGTAGTTTTGCAACATCTGGAGGGCCATGAGTTTGACATCCATGCTCTAGAGTATGTCTTCTGATGTAATCTGAAACTTGTTTGTAGCAAGACATTGTTCACAATAGCCAATCTCTTGATAACCGATAACCTTGATATGCCACACATGTGAGGTGGGATGGATTATCTTGGCAAAGGAGAAGTGCTCGCTAACATAGATTTAGACAGATTTGAGAACAATATTTGAGAGTAATGGGTCTTTTGTGTATGTAGAAAATGTTTCAGATCTTTGGGTTCAGCTCATACAAAAAGGGAGCAAAACCGAAAGTGTTGCATTTATATTTTTGCTCAGTGTATATAGATAGATTCCTGCTCATTCTGGGCTCTGAAGTCAAGGAGGTGGCCTTATCAGTGATTGACAGCTATCTGTGTATACACTGTCATAAAGAAAAGTCTGTTTTAACTGATAGGACCGCCTCCATGAATTCAAAGCACAAAATGAGCAGAAATTAAAATTAATACCTTACATAAGTTGTGCCGCATCTTTTCCCATAAACTTATACATATATAATATATTGTGGGGTTTCGCTCTGGTAGATAGGGTAAGCGGGCGCAGTACAGAGGCAAAATACAAGTTCTTAACTCAAAACGTCAGTGTTTATTCACACTTGAGGCAATTGCACAAAACAGCACGTAACTTTGCAGTCTTGGTGTTAATTCACACACAATGAGAAGAAGTTCATATAACACAAGTCACCTTGCTGGTAGTTCTGCCTCCAGAAGTCCACAACAGGCTTTAGGGGGCCTGTTTCCCCAGCGTGCGGCTCTCAGTCCTTAAGCACAGCAAAAATCCTCAGATCTCAAAAACAGAGACATCTCTGCTAAGCCCAACTGCCTATTTAAGGACAGCCAGGTGCTGCCAAAACCCATACCAGCACATGCTGGGAGGAAAATACCTGCCTCACTGTGTCACAATATATATATACTGTGTATATATATATATATATATATATATATATATACTCAGCTGCTCCTGCTGTATGACATACTGCCTGCAGCTTACATTGCATTTTCATGGTGGCTGGTTCCCTTTAATGCATCTTTAAACAGGGGCTGTTGCTGGTATGGGGTTTGGCTGGTTAGGTGGGGGCACAATATGCCTATTATTGCTGTTCTGACCTGTTATTTGACAGTAAACACAGAATATTAATGAGCTTTGGCATACTTCTCCAACCCCAGCACTCTCCTTCTCTACAGGTGGGAGCCCTTCTTCTACCATCTGCTTTTCCTCCTTTTCCACATCATCTAATATTAATGAGAATATGTCATCAGGAACATCCAGCTCCTCCTCTCTCTGGATCTTGCTGACTTTTCTCGGACATGGAGACTTTGAAGGATGATTTGGAAGAAGTAAGGCAAGCAAAATATGAGGAGGGTCATGATTAAGACCTGGCCCCCCTAAGGGGGTGCAGACTGGATGGTATTGGTTGGTACGCTGGCACTGGAATAATAAAGGCTTACATCTTATTGGTACTGAATTACATATCTTAGTTTACAGCTGATGTAGGAATAAGTAAATGTTGGATTAAATAAATAAAACTGATGCTGAATAAGTCTCCTTGCACTCTCCTTCTCCAATATTTAATAATTTTCAGCAACACTGTACCTAGCACATAAGCGCTTGCCAAGTCTCTCCAGTTCAGCTCACAGGACAATGGCGGAGACCATGCAATATGGGGGTTTTATAGAGCGGGGATGTCTATCTGCAGATTGGTTGGCTGCATGACATGTGTGATCTTGCATTCCCGGGCTTGTCTCCTCTACACTTAGGCCTCTTTCACACAAGTGTAGTGTCCCACTAGGTAGGGGTGGGCACTACACAAGGGTTAATTGGTGTGCGCGTTCCTCCTACTCACAAGGGACAGAAATGTCATATTTAATTGTGCATTTAATGTATTTTCTAATGTGTTTTTATATGCAATGTTCCCCTGTATGATGCAATAGCAGGCCTAGTTGGGTGTAGTTAGACATCCCAGACACTAGAGGGACATAGGGAGCCCCTTGTATAAATGTCCAGGCCCAGACAGGGAGAGTTAGTGCAGAGTCAGGAGTCTGAGAAGACAGAGGTTAGAAAGCCTTCTCCTGACATGCAGCTTGATAGCCCTGGCTGCTAGCTATGACCAGGAGGCTAGTGAGGATACCTAGCCTGCCTGAAGCCAAGAGAGCCTTAGTTAGCTCTGAAGTCACCCCAGTAGCAGGACAGAACCTCCTGGGAGAAACCCACAGTCATTCACCGGACAAGTAAGGACATCACAGGGAAAGATAAGTAACCCTGATGGGCAGATGCAGTAGAAAGTAAAGCAAGGATTTAATTAATACCAGAGGAAGAGATATTTACCAAGGATTTAAGCCACCATTTAGGCATCCGGGCCTTGGGATAGAAAGCCAGACAGGAGTTCTAGAAAGAACAGTGTACGCTATTTCTGAGGAAAGGTACAACCTGATTCTGAGTGCATTGTGGATTTACCCTCTGAGTATCTTGCATAATCAATACCTGCCATTTTGTGGAGTAAGCCTAATTGTGAAGCTGTGATTTAAGAGACTGTGTACCACCTGCATGTACAAAGTTGGACTGTTTAGTAAAGCAACGTTTGGTTCACTATATCATCTGTGTACCTCGCTTATTCCAACTATCAACCGGTGTGCCACCGTCAAAGGCACTGACGTCACGAATCCAAAAGGGACCTTGCCCCAGGCACTCAAAATACCCGTAACATCCAGGGCACTTCATCCACCATCAGGCCTGGTCCCTACATCCATAGTGTGCCCCAGAGGAACCGTGTCTACCTCTCCTTCACTGCCACATGCCTGCCCAGGGTTCTCCAATACAGTGAGCAACCCTCGATTGCCCATAACCGTGACCTCACTTCGCTATACCCTGCAGGTCTGGCGTGTTGCACAAGAGTTACAGATTCTCTCTTGGTCTGTTCAGGAAAAAACTGATGGTTTTGCATGCAAGTTCAGTCAGTTTTGTCTGAGATTGCTGTCCATGATTCAGTTGTTTCTTCGTGGGTGCAATCAGTTTTTAAAATAAAACTGAATAGCAATCTACAGTTCATAGTAACCATCATAGGTAAAATATATAGTGGTCAAATATTGGCCCCATGTGGCCCCTTTATGTAATTGTCATACAAAGGGGGATTTTCAGGAGATTTTAGGCCACAACAGCAATACTTTCCATATTATGCCACGGACTGTACCAGCCAAACCCCATACCAGCAGCAGCCCCTGTTTGGCCACCATATTATATGGCAGCTACTAGTTTTCAGGCTCCTCTCCCTTAGGCCTCCTGCACACAAATGAGTGCGCCCCGTGGCCGTGCTGCAATGCACGAACACTGACCGTGGGGCAGCCGCAACGGATCGCGGACCCATTCACTTTAATGGGTCTGTGATCCGGCCGTTCCGCAAAAATATATGACATGTTCTATTTTTTAGAGGAACGGAAGTACAGGACGAAACTCCACAGAAGCACTCTGTAGTGCTTCTGTAGGGTTCCGTGCTTCTGTTCCGCATCATTCCACATCTCCGGATTTTTCCAACCCATTGAAGTGAATGGGTCCGCATTCGTGGTGTGGCTCAATATACGAATACGGCGATACCAAACTTGAATTTTTTTTAGCTACTAGTTAAAAAATAAAAACCTTAGAAAAAAAATCAACATTTTCTTTCCATCACCAATAACAGCCATACCTTTTATATATTTCAATCTACAGAGCTGTATGAGGGCTTGTTTTTTGCGGGATGAAATTTAGATTTTATGGGTACCATTTTTGTGGTGCATATGACTTTTTAATTCAAATCGTGCGTTTTCATATTTTTTTTCCATTACAGCAATCAGTGCACATTAAATTTTTAATAATATTTTAATAGTTTAATGCCTAATATGTTTTTTGTTTACATATTTTATATATAAAATTGGAAAGGGGAAGTGATTTAAACTTTTTTTTTTTACTTTTACAGTGACAACTTTTAATCACCTTAGGGGGCCAGTCCCTGTCATTAAAATAACTTTTTTCTCCACTACTTTATTGACACGGCCTTCATTTCTTGGAGCTAAGGAGCCATTTGGACACAGCTCCTGCAGGGGTGCACACATTTTTTATTAGGGCTCGTTTACACGACCGTGTGAAGCCTGTGCCCATATTGCAGACCGCATTTGCGGATCCGCAATACACGGGTCCCGTTCCGGAGATGCGGAACGGTGCGGAACAGAACCATGAAACGGAACACTACGGAAGCACTACGGAGTGCTTTCTGAGGTTCCGTTCCGTGCTTCCACACCGCAAAAAGGGATCGCGGACCCATTCAAGTGCCACACGGCAGGTGCCAGTGCTTAGCGGACCACAATTTGCGGTCTACAGCACAGGCACACGGTCATGTGAACGAGCCCTTAGTCTGAGGGGCCTGGGTATACCAGATTTATCATGATGAATTCATTTGGAATGAATCAAATTTCTTGACGAAGTTCAGCGAACATAGTTTTCAAAACTTTGCCCATCTCTAGTTTTAATCTAAGTTAGCATGGCTGTGGCTTCAATAATACAGTAATTATGAAAGTAACATCTTTGTGCATTAAGATTTCAGGTCCATGGTTATGCAGTGGTCTATAGGCCCCAGGCATATCTATGTTTCATTTCCTACTTTTGTAACAGCTTGTATGTTTGTGGAAGAAACGGAAACTCCAGACATCCAGATGTTTTGCTGTTAGAGAAATATGTTATTAAAAACTGATAATTAAAAACATGGTTGCTACAAGAGTGGCCCAAAGAAATACCCAATGTACCATACAGATGTTATCTAATTATATTAATTATAATACTTCCTAATAAATGGTGAAAAATAAATATCTCTGCATGAACTGAAACAGAATTATGAAACCATTTTGATTTGTCATTTGGATGTCTAAAGACTAGAGTTGAGCGGACACCTGGATGTTCGGCAGGTTCGGCCGAACTTGAAAACAAAAGTTCGGGTTCGGGCATGCACATGTGCTTAAGAGCATGACAACTGTTCTGCAAACAAATGTGGATAGGGAAATGACTTAAAATAACATAAAATACCGAAAAATAACAATCTGGATCTAGGAGTAGGAGGTTGAGGAGGCGGTGGATGGGTGGATGGGGCGGTGTAGGTTGACGTGGCGGTGTAGGTTGAAGCGGCGGTGAAGGAGGAATAGGTAGACAACACTGATTTGTGTTATTTTTTATTTTTAAATTGGGGTATCCCCCAAAATATTGGGACATATAACAAAATAAAACAAAGAATAAGTGCACTTGAGTACAAGAATGGATGGTTGAGGCTGGGAAAAATGTCTATTCTGCACAAGGTACGGACAAGTCCTGTGGGATCCATGCCTGGTTCATTTTAATGAACGTAAGCTTGTCCACATTGGCTGCGGCCTGTGATAATGCTCTCTGCCGTGCTAAACACACATTCACACTATACACTGGCTGCAGGGCAGGTCAGCACCTCCAAGGCTGACAAAGCTTTTCCACATTTTGGCCATGCTAACCCTGCCTTCTCAGGTGCTGGTGGTGCCCCAGCTGCGTTGGCGACCTCTTCCTCCTCCTCTGCCTTCGCCTTGTGCTTCCACTGTGCCCCCGCTGTCAGGTGGGAAAGCTATCATCAGCGTTCGCTTGTAGTCGTACATCTTCCGATCAGTAACAGATGTTTTCCCTAAATTTAGTTCCCTGTCAGCAATGCAGAGCAGGGGTTCATTCACGACAAAAGGGGGTTCATGTCACCCAGCAATACAACAGACGATTTTGAGAGATTTAGGCCCCTGTCACCCAGGCACAGCAGGGATTCATTCACGGCAAAAGGGGATTCTTGTCACCCAGCAAAAGAACAGAGGATTTTGAGAGATTTAGGTGAGCTTGTCCACGTTGGCTGTGGACAGGCTGCTGCGTCTGTCTGTAATGACGTCTCCTGCCGTGCTAAATACACGTTCAGAGAGTACACTGGCTGCAGGGCAGGCCAGCACCTCCAAGACATACAGGGCAAGCTCTGGCCATGTGGACAATTTGGAGACCCAGAAGTTGAATGGGGCAGAACCATCAGTCAGTACGTGTAGTCGTGTGCACAGGTACTGTTCCACCATGTTGTTCAAATGCTGCCTCCTGCTAACACGCTCCATATCAGCAGTTTGGGCCGGTTGTTGTGGCGAAGTGACAAAGGTTTTCCACATGTCGGCCATGCTAAGCCTGCCTTCTGAGGTGCTGGAGCTGACACAGCTGTGTTGGCGACCTCTTCCTCTTCCCCTGCCTTCGCCTTGTGCTTCCACTTGTCCCCCGGCATCAGTCGGGAATGCTCTCAGGAGCGCGTCTACCAGCGTGCGCCTGTAGTCGCACATCTTCCGATCACGCTCCAGTGAGGGAATTAAGGACGGCACATTGTCTTTGTAATGGGAATCCAGCAGGGTGGCCACCCAGTAGTCAGTACACGTTAAAATGTGGGCAACTCTGCACTCATTGCGCAGGCACTGCAGCATGTAGTCGCTCATGTGTGCCAGGCTGCCCGAAGGTAAGGACAAGCTGTCCTCTGTGGGAGGCGTATCGTCTGCATCCTCCATATCCCCCCAGCCACGCACCAGTGATGGGCCCGAGCTGCGTGGTATGCCACCCCGCTGTGAACATGCTTCATCCCCATCCTCCTCCTCCTCCTTCAGTAGTGGGCTCTGGCTGGCCAAATTTGTACCTGGCCTCTGCTGTTGCAAAAATCCTCTTTTTGAGCCACTTCTAAAAGACTGGCCTGAAAGTGTTAGAGATTACTCCTCTTCCTCCTCCTCGTCCTGGGCCACATCCTCTTCCATCATCACCCTAAGGAGACATAGAAGTGGTATTGTAACTCTGATAACGGCGTCATCGCCACGGGCCATGTTAGTGGAGTACTCGGAACAGCGCAACAGGGCACACAGGTCTCGCATGGAGGCCCAGTCATTGGTGGTGAAGTGGTGCTGTTCCGCAGTGCGACTGACCCGTGCGTGCTGCAGCTGAAACTCCACTATGGCCTGCTGCTGCTCGCACAGTCTCTCTAGCATGTGCAAGGTGGAGTTCCACCTGGTGGGCACGTTGCATATGAGGCGGTGAGTGGGAAGGCCGAAGTTACGCTGTAGAGCAGACAGCCGAGCGGCGGCAGGATAAGAACGCCGGAAGCGCGCACAGACGGCCCACACTTTATGCAGCAGCTCAGACATGTCGGGGCAGTTGTGAATGAATTTCTGCACCACCAAATTCAGCACATGCGCCAGGCAAGGGATGTGCGTCAAACCGGCTAGTCCCAGAGCTGCAACGAGATTTCGGAAGGACGTGCACCAAACAACGCTACATGCCCAAATGAAACACCTTCTTCTGGTGCACGCAGGCGACAGGAGGTTCTGCTTCATTTTGTAGACCTGAATACTGCTCTATGGATGTTGAGGCCAGAACAAGTAGAGGCGGTAGCAGATTGGATGGCTGACAGTGCCTCCAGTTCCTTCACATCGTCTTCCATCCAGTCCCCTGCTGAAAGCGCAGAGTTGGCACCGGCGGCACACAGGCATCTGTCTTCTACCTTAACCCCAGCTGAGCCCCAAGTCATGCAGCAGTCACTTATGCTTTTTGATGACATTGATGGCGGGGTTTCTGTGGGCCATCCACCTAGCTCTGCCCCAGAAATGGAAGAGATTAAGTGCACTGATGCCCAACCACTTATGTCTGAGGAGGAGGATGTGGGAGGACCGCTGATGATGATGAAACACAGGTGTCAACTGCTGCGGCTTTCAGCAGTGTGCAGACTGGCTAGGAGGGCAGGGGTGAGGGGTGGGTGGAAGATAATGTGGAGGATGATGAGGTCCTAGACCTAACATGGCATCCAGGTCATGAGAGTCACGTGTGCAGTTGGGAGGAAGAGGTGGCAGTCACATAGCACCAGCAGCACAGCAAAAGTGGGAGCAGGGTGCAAAAGCAGAGCAGCCGGCCCCCATCCAGTACGCCTGCTACTGCCCAATGAGCACAGGGACAGAGCACATCTAAGCTAGCTCAATGGAGTTCCCTGGTGTGGCAGTTCTTCGGGGCAATGTGCTGATGACAAGATACAGGTGTTTTGCACGCTGTGCAGTCAGAGCCTGAAGTGAGGCATAAATGTTCTAAACCTGGGCACCACCTGCATGACCAGGCATCTAACTGCAAAGTACGAGCTGCAGTGGAGCAGACACCTGAAAACCCATGAAAGATCTAAGCCTCCTGCTCCCTTTTCTGCTGTGGTCTCGTCCTCTTCCTCCTCCTCTGGATCGACAGGGCCACCAGGCACCCCTCAAAGTAAGGATGTGACAGCAACACCACTACCACCACCAGTGTCGCTGAGCATCTCCACACAGTCCCATGCAAGCATTCAGCTGTCCATCCCCCAAACACTGCAGAGCTGCCATTCCGTTTGGTGGAGACGGAGATTTTTAAAAATGTAATGAAGGCGGCTGTCCCACAGTATGTGTTTGCCAGCCACCACTACTTTTCCCCAAAATTAATTGTGCGCTGTGCAACGCCATCAGTGCCAAGGTCCACATAACCAGTGATACATGGAGCAGTAAGCACGTTATATCTCCCTAACTGGGTAAATGTAGTGGTGGCTGGGCCCAAGGCTGAAAGCGATTTAGAGCACGTCCTACTGCCACCGAGTATTGCTGGACGTTTCTCTGTGCATCCTGTTGCCTCCTACTCCACTTCCTCCTCTACCGCCTCCTCATCACGTCAGCGCAACACCAGAACCACTACCTTCAGCACAGCCTGGAGGAAACAACAGCAGGCACTTCTAAAACATATGTTTTAACGCATATGTTTCTGGGAAAAACCCCACATCGTGCAGGAGCTGTGGGCGGGCATGGAAGAACAGACCGATGAGCGGTTGGAGCCGCTGAGCCTCAAGCCTGGCCTGGTGGTGTGCGACAACTCCACCCTGCACATGCTGGAGAGACTGTCTAGCAGGCGATAGTGGAGTTTCAGCTGTAGCACGCACGTGTGAGTTGCTCTGCGGAAAAGCACCACTTCACCACCAGTGAGTGGGCCTCCATGCAAGACGTGTTGCGCTGTTTTGAGTACTCCACCAACATGGCAGGTGTCGATGACGCCGTCCTCAGCAATACAATCCCACTTTTTTGTCTCCTTGAAGAAATGCTTTGAGCGATGATAGTTGAGCACTGGAGCGTGATTGGAAGATGCGTAAATACAAGCACATGCTGGTAGATGTCCCACTGACTGCGTTCCCACTTGACAGCGGGGGTTCAGTGGAAGCACGAGACGGAGGAGGAGAAGGAAGTAGTCGCCAATGCAGCAGGGGCACCGTCAGTACCTCAGAAGGGAGGGTTAGCATGGCTAAATTGTGGAAAAGCTTTTTTCTGCACGCCACAATATCCAGCACCACCATTTGATATGGACCGCGTTTCAGCAACATGGTGGAACAGTATGCGTGTACATGTCTGCATATACTGACTGATAGGTCTGCCCCATTTAACTTCTGTGTCTACAAATTGGGCAAATGGCCTGAGGTTGCCCTTTACGCCTTGGAGGTGCTGGCCTGCCCTGCTGCAAGTGTATTGTCTGAACGTGTGCATTCACCTGTCCACAGCCAATGTGGACAAGCTCACGTTCATTAAAATGAACCAGGCACGGATCCCACAGGACTTGTCCATACTTTGGCTAGAGTAGAGAGGTATACTGGCCGAACCCAGCCATTGTTATACTCCAGCGCACTATGTGCATTCTCTTTGGTATTTCCCAATGTTTTGAAGCCTCTACAAATCCCCCAAAAATTTAAATGTAGGAAGAATTTTAAAAATTGCTGGCTGCTTCCTCCGCCTACACCACCTCTTCCGTCTACACAACCATGTCCACCTCTTATGCCACATCCGCCTCTTCTGCCTGCCATGTCTGCCTCCTCCCCCACTCGGACCTTTACCTCCTGGCTCAAGATTACTATCTTATATTGGCAGATTAGAGAGGTATAAGGGCCGCAACCAGCCATTGTTAAACTACAGCGCACTATGTGCGTTCTATTTGCTATTTCCCAAAGTTTTGGGGCCTCCACAAACAAAACAAAAAAAAAGTAAGAAAAAATAAAATAAAAAAATAAGAATAAAAAAAGATAAATTTGTTGGCTACCTACTCCATCTCCTCCACCACGTCTACCTCGTCCACCTCGTTCACCTCTTCCGCATGCACTGCCATGTCCACCTCTTCCACTTGCACTGCCACGTCCGTCTCCTCTTCCACTTGGACCTCCACTAACTGGCTCAAGATGATTATGTTACAGAGAACTATACCAGTCGCACCCCAAAAAATGGCTAAAGGTCACACACAGAATTGACACATATTTAAAAAATTAAAGCAGAAACAGTGCTGGCTTCCTCCTCCGACTCCTCTGCCTCTTCCGCCTACACTGCCACATCCACCTGCTCCTCCACTGGGACCTCCACCTCCTGGCTCAAGATTATTATGTCTTATATTGGCAGAGTAGAGAAGTATACCAGCCACACCCCAAAAAATGGATATAGGTTACACACAGAATTAAAGGTAACCTGTCACTGGGATTTTGTGTATAGAGCTGAAGACATGGGTTGCTAGGTGGGCATGCACATCCGCAATACCCAGTCCCCATAGCTCTGTGTGCTTTTATTGTGTAAAAAAACTGATTTGATACATATGCAAATTAACCTGAGATGAGTCCTGTCCCTGAGATGAGTCAGGGACAGGACTCATCTCAGTTTACTTTGCATATGTATCAAATTGTTTTTTTTTACACAATAAAAGCACACAGATCTATGGGGACTGGGTATTGCGGATGTGCTAGCGGTCATCTAGCGACCTATGTCTTCAGCTCTGTACAAAAAATCCCGGTGACAGGTTCCCTTTAACAGACAAATTAAAAAATTAAATAAAGACCCCTGTCCTCACAGAAACAGTGTTGGCTTCCTCCTCCTCTGTCTCTTTTATCTACACCACTACATCCAAAGCCTCCTCAACTTCCTACTCCGGACATTATTTTATTTTATTTTATGTATTTTGTGTTAGGCTACTTGCACACTAGCGTTTTTTGTGGATCTGTCATGGATCTGCAAAAACGCTTCAGTTACAATAATACAACCGCATGCATCCGTCATGAACAGATCTGGTTGTATTATGTTTTCTATATCCATGATGGATCCGTCTTGAACACCATTGAAATTCAATGGGGGATGGATCCGTTTTCTATTGTGCCAGATTGTGTCAGAGAAAACGGATCCGTCCCTATTGACTTACATTGTGTGCTAGGATGTATTCGTCAGGCGGACAGCAAAACGTTTCAGGCAGCGTTTTGGTGTCCGCCTCCAGAACAGAATGGTGACTGAACGGAGGCAAACTTATGCATTCTGGGTGATTCAGAATGCATTAGGGCAAATATGATCCGTTTTGGACCGCTTTTGAGAGCCCTGAACGGATCTCACAAACGGAAAGCCAAAATGCTAGTATGAAAGTAGCCTTATTTTAAGTCATTACCCTATCCACATTTGTTTGCACGGCTATTGTACTGCTCTTACCCCCATTTTGGATCCTTTTGCAGCCCTCTAGCCCTTTCTATGACTTATTTACAGCCATTTATCAGTCTCAAATTTCTGTAGCCCACTGACTTCAATGGGGTTCAGTGTTCGGGGTCAAGTTCTGGTAAAGTTCGGAAACAAAGTTGAGCCAAACCTGTCGAGCCCGAATATCCACTGGTCCACTCATTCCTAGTGTCATTACTACAGCGAAAAACATTGACCCAGTGGGTTGTGAAAGACATGTACTTGGCCAGGTGGGAGTTAATGATTAACACCATTGGATTGTAGGACAGGGGGATATATGTAATGCAACTACAGCCCAAAGAGGTGCACTCAGTCGGGTGTACTCACCCTGTCCACACCCAGAAACTGTAAAAATGAAGTGAAAGTAACTGGGCACTCTCAAGATATCTGAACCAATTGAAATTTATAAAATAGCAATGAGCAACAGTATATATTGGCGGTAATAATAAACACTAAATATCAATATATATAACACATAACTTGCAGTAAAATCCTATAAAACACCTGGAAAATAGAGATCTAAAATGTAATAAAATTCGAGGAATAATAATGAAATACTCGATAATAAAATGTTCGTATAAATATTCAGCCGAATATTTGGATGGAAAAGTCACCCAGCTAATGATAGCGATAAACAGTGTCCTCTGATGTTGTCCTATTCGATTTAATCACAGGGGTATCCAAAGAATCTACAGTCCCAATACGCAATCCACTGAATAGACTTTAAGTGGCGCCCCGCTTATAACATCCACCAGCAGTGTTTCGCTGGACTAGGAGTTATACGAATAAAAGTGCTGGATAAAATCGCTGGATAAACTTGAACGGTCTTACCGTCTCCCTTGGTAGTTCAACGAAGGAAATAATATGGTCCTCTGAGATGTAGACCGATAGTTTGTCAATGAATTCGCACACTGGCAGTTGTTTGGCACATGTATTCAGGCCTTCCACATGGACTCAGGCCTTACTGGTTATATTCCAAATGAGCCATTCGTGTGACAGACGATTCCTTCTAAGCGACAATCCAGTAAGTTCTCCAGCTTCCGAAGTGGTCCAAATTTCTGGGGTCCTGTCTAGGCTAGACGTGTTTCGGGGTATCACATTACCCCTTCCTCAGTAGCTATCAGTCCACCCAAAAAGTCCTTGCTTATATAGTGGATAGGCTATTCCCAAAACCAGGATCAAGTATTCCAAAAACCCGGAGTGGATTAATTGTTTGGTCCACTCTATATCATTGCCTCTATTTTCATTATCCTCACAAAATTTTATAAAATCTACTTACATTTAATGTATAAATACACATATATGCTAAATTAATGTTAAAATTAATTTCGACATACTACATTTAAAATCACAATCTAAAATTAAAGTATGCTCTAATTAGGCTTAGCAGCTGAATATGCAAATACCCTTTCATATATAGACTGAAGCCTAGTGATTCAAATGCAAACAAAAAAAAAAAAAAAACGCATCTGACACCTTGCGTTTTCCATGCGTTTTTTTCGGCAACCACCTCAGACACCTTTTTATAGTGTTTCTATACTCTTTATAGTCCCCAGAATCAAAAATATAGGGGAAATACACTTTAAAATTATATATATTCACCACCTACATTGTATGTAGGTGGGCCATATAAATTCTAGTGTTCAACTCTAAGAGAGGGAACTACTTGACTCGAAGATCTTCATAAAAAACTTTTTCACAGTGTTATTCAAGATAATATAATATGGTGTCGAGTGGAAGCCTGCCCCAACAATAGGGAGATAGCACAATCAACACTACGAGCACAAACAGAATCACTCATCCAGGGGGAGGTATCACGAGGAAAGAAGAGTAGGATCAGGAGGGGTAAGAGAAAGAGAAAGGCATTACCAGAGATAATAGGATGCCAGATCGAAAATGACTCCATTATAAATTTGAGTACCTTCATCTTGTCCAGTACTGAAAGACAACTATTGAACAAGGGTTTAAAATTTGCCCTGACGGCTAAGCTGAACAAATTTGAGACCTTCATTGGAGTGGAGAAGTTCATGTGACGTCTCTGCTTAAAGAAATACTTCCTACAGAATCCTATAGTTGGAGATTCCAACCCTAGGATTCAATTGGAACAATAAACACACACTAATATAAAAAATTCATTGAAAAAATATCCCAAAAACGAAATGAGTGAGGAAATGGCGACTTTCAAAAAATGCGTAGAAAATGACCTATGTCAGGTAAAAGAGAAGACAAGGTATGCACGCCAAAACCTGACTAAGGAAGAAACTTTAGCATTAAAAAAATTACAGAAAGAGAATAGTATTATCCACCCTGCAGATAAGGGCGGATCAATAGTAGTGCAAGATGTGGAACAGTATAATGCTGAATGCCTGAAGCAACTGTCGGATATAGATACTTATAAGAAGTTGACAGGAGACCCGACACAAATATTTTATAAAGAACTAGTAGATTTGTGTGAAGGAGGTAGCAAATGCGGGATTTTAAAGCAAGAAGAATATGATTTTATTATTAATAAATATCCAAGAACACCAGTCTTTTATACAATACCCAAAGTACACAAAGATATGGTCAATCCTTCAGGATGCCCAATCGTATCAGGGATAGATTCCCTGACGTGTAATCTATCACAATATATAGATGTATTGTTACAACCGAGGGTGAAGAAAATATACAAAAGATACCACTCAAATAATTAAATGAATAGAGAACAAGGTATTTGATGAGACTTGGCTGATGGGCATGCTGGATGTTGCAATCATTGTATACAGTGATTGACCATTCACAAGGTATAGAAGCAGTAAGATCCTAACTGCAGGAAGAGGGTATTTTAGCCCAAAAACAAGTGGATTTTTTAATTGATAGTATAGATTTTATTTTATCCCACAACTATTTTAACTTTATCCGGGATTTTTATCTACAGACTCGAGGCACAGCCATGGGCACCAGGTTCGCACCCAGTTACGCAAATTTATTCATGGCATATTGGGAGGGACAATGTATTGCCCCCCGACTGGGGACGGACCTGGTGCTCTGGCAAAGATACATCGATGATATATTTTTTATTTTGAAATCGGGTAGGGAAAAGTTTGATGATTTTTTAAAAGAAATTAACTTAAATATTTTAACCTTAAATTCTCAGGAGCGATAAACAATGAAAAGTTAGAATTTCTGGATTTAAACATCTATGTTGAGAATAATAAAATAAAATGCAGTACGTATACAAAACCAGCAACCAGAAATAGTTACATCCTTTACAGCAGTTGCCACCTCCCAAGCTGGCTCATTAATATTCCTCAGGGCCAGTTTCGGAGGATAAAACGCAATTGCACAGTAAACGACCATCTCGAGAAGGAAGCAGTAGAAATGAAAAGAGCATTTTTAGAGAAAGAATACCCCATGGAACTGTTAGACGGAGCGCTTAGTAAAATAAGGGATACGCAAAGAGAAACATTTTTTAAAGAAAAGGAGGGAGATAAGCAAGAACAGAAAGTAATGGACATCTATATGAGTTTACCTTTTAACAGTGAGTATAAGAGAATTAGAAAGATAATAAACAAACATTGGTATTTAATAAAAAAAGGTTAAGATTTTGGGCCCCATTACTTCACCTAACCCCCTCATCACGTTTACGAAGGCCTCATGTTTAAATATTAAAGTGGCCCCAACAATTAAGAAAGAAAATAAACAAATTTGTTCAGTTCAAAGTTGGGCAAATATCAATGGCTTCTTTAGGTGTGGACAATGTGGAAACTGTAAGGTTACAGATTTCCCACATAGGACGAATGAAATTGTTTCCGCAATGAATAAGCACAAACATAAAATTGAGGAATTGTTATCATGCAATTCGACAGAAGTCATTTACTTGATTGAATGCCCCTGCGGGAAACAGTACGTAGGGAGTACCAAAAGGACTTTAAAAAAGCGAATTTTTGAACACATGACAAATATCAGGAAAGGTTTGGAGACACACTCATTATCCAACCACTTTAAGGTAGTACACAAGCAAAACCCAACGGGCCTTAAGTTTGCAGCCATAGATAAGGTTCATAAAGATTGGAGGGGGGTTAATTTTATTGGTAAAATGTCAAGACTGGAAACACAACGTATTTTATAATTAAACACTTTGCTTCCAAGGGGGCTCAATGCCGAATTTGAATTATTCTGCTTTTTATAGAGTGGGTGGATGCCCACTGCTGATGGTGTAACCCCCCCTAGTATTTAATAATAGGGGGGTTCACCCTTAGCAGAGGGCTTTCACTCGACACCATATTATATTATCTTGAATAACACTGTGAAAAAGTTTTTTATGAAGATCTTCGAGTCAAGTAGTTCCCTCTCCTAGAGTTGAACACTAGAATTTATATGGCCCACCTACATACAATGTAGGAGGTGAATACATATAATTTTAAAGTGTATTTCCCCTATATTTTTGATTCTGGGGACTATAAAGAGTATAGAAACACTATAAAAAGATGTCTGAGGTGGTTGCCGAAAAAACGCATCGAAACCGCATGGAAAACGCATGGTGTCAGATGCTTTTTTTTTGTTTGTTTTTGCTGAATTCGGATCACTAGGCTTCAGTCTATATGGGGATGAAAGGGTTTTCGCATATTCAGCTGCTAAGCCTAATTAGAGCATGCTTTAATTTTAGATTGTGATTTTAAATGTAGTATGTCGAAATTCATTTTAACATTAATTTAGCATATATGTGTATTTATACATTAAATGTAAGTAGATTTTATACAATTTTGTGAGGATAATAAAAATAGAGGCAATGATATAGAGTGGACCAAACAATTAATCCACTTCAGGTTTTTGGAATACATGATCCTGGTTTTGGGAACAGCCTATCCACTATATAAGAAAATACTTTTTTGGGGGACTGATAGCTACTGAGGAAGGGGTAATGTGATACCCCGAAACGCATCTAGCCTAGACAGGACCCCAGAAATTTGGACCACTTGGGAATCTGGAGAACTTACCGGATTGTCGCTTAGAAGGAATCGTCTGTCACACGAATGGCTCATTTGGAATATAACCAGTAAGGCCTGAGTCCATGTGGAAGGCCTGAATACATGTGCCAAACAACTGCCAGTGTGCGAATTCATTGACGAACTATCGGTCTACATCTCAGAGGACCATATTATTTCCTTCGTTGAACTACCAAGGGAGACGGTAGGACCGTTCAAGTTTATCCAGCGATTTTATCCAGCACTTTTATTTGTATAACTACTAGTCCAGTGAAACACTGCTGGTGGATGTTATAAGCGGGGCGCCGCTTAAAGCCTGTTCAGTGGAACAACGTATTCGGACTGTAGATTCTTTGGATACCCCTGTGATTAAATCAAATAGGACAACATCAGAGGACACTGTTTATCGCTATCATTAGCTGGGTGACTTTTCCATCCGAATATTCGGCTGAATATTTATACGAACATTTTATTATCGAGTATTTCATTATTATTCCTCAAATTTTATTACATTTTAGATCTCTATTTTCCAGGTGTTTTATAGGATTTTACTGCAAGTTATGTGTTATATATATTGATATTTAGTGTTTATTATTACCACCAATATATACTGTTGCTCATTGCTATTTTATTATTATATGCTAATGCATTACAATTGGTTCAGATATCTTGAAAGTGCCCAGTTTCTTTCACTTCATTTTTGGATTGCAGGACAGGTGGAGTTGTTTAGTGGCCACACATTCCATTATTAATGGCTGATGATAGAGCAGAGGAGGAGGAGAAGACGTTTGAGCGGGAGAACCTGTAACTGCTGATGATAAGGACACTGTACTGCATGGTGCCTTGCTGCCGCAAACTGCCACAATCAGACTGCGAGAATGACAATCTTGTTCCCATTGCTGACGGATCAGTTCAATCGGGTGATGCTGCTTCATGTGCTGCAATAGAGCTCTGGTACCTATGTTTGTGTTTGAATGCTCACAGCATATTTTAATCCTGCAGATCTTGCACACTCCAATACTTTTGTCATCTAGTACTGTAGAAAAAAATTGCCAGATGGAACATACTCGCATAGAGCTAGTGGCAACTGAGTTTGGCTTAGGTCTGGCATGTTTTGAGTCTGCACAGACAGTAGCAGTACCATCACCAGTTCCCGAGCTGGCCATAAAAGAAGCGGATCTGGCAGTTTTTTTGAGGTTTTGGCCATATGTAGCCTCCGCTCTTTATTGCAGCCAACGCAACCATCACCCTCCTCCTCAGATGTCACTTCCTTCTCAGCACCTCAATCCAGCTCCAACACACAATCATTGTCATAATCCTCAACCTTCCAGCCACTTTTCTCAGATTGTGATATGTCACTTTGGGCTCCTTGGTCCTCCTCCCAAGTCCCTGCTTTGCATTTGCCTTAAGTACCATTGTCACCAGGGCTACCACTGCCATGCCAACAAGTTACTACTATCACTGCCACCAACACGGGTAGTCATGGGGTCCCCCACCTCCCTCTGAACCTCCTCCTCATGGTAGTTCAAACACTGACTATTCTCACCCAACTCATCAACACAATTTTGTCATCTCTTCTTATGAAAAAAGAAGGCGTCGCACAGAGATGATGCAAGTTAAAGGCTTTTTTGGATCTGCATGGAGGAAAAGCAGGGGGATACAATCATTTCTGGCCCCAAGGCACAGTGTCAGACTCAGAGGTGACATTGACATCATCCTGGAGTGACTGAGAGGAGTGAGCTATCCGGTCTAAAATGTAATCCTCTTTGTCTTCAATAATAATGTGTCTCCTATTAGAAGCAAGAGGATACTGTCCTGCTGCTGCTTCTGCTACTACTACTACTGGATAGACAGCTGGTGCTGCTGTTTACACTACTAAAGCAACCCACATTCTGATTCTTGGATGATAAAGAATGGGGGTTTTGCTTTCCACTCTTCCATTTACCATACGTTTTATTATGAGGCCTATAAATGAAAAGTCACATGCTTGGAAAACATATTATTAAACAGCACAAGCAAAATTGTGTTTTTTTTTTCCTGTAATTTACAGAGTTGCAATTAAGGGTACATGCACACAAACGTTGTTTATTTCCGTGTTCATTCAGTTTTTTTTTTTTTTGCAGATAGGATACGGAGCCATTCATTTAAATGGGCATGCACACCGTGTGCTGTATCTCCATTCCGCAGCCCCTCAAAAGAAATAGAACATGTCCTATTCTTGTCCGTTTTAGACATTGTTATAATGGATCCGCAAAAAAAAATTGATGGCATATGGATGTCATCGATTTTTTTTTTTTGCAGATCTGCAATTTGCGCACCACAACACACATACGGTCGTGTGCATGTAGCCTATCTCTAATGTGGACACATTTTTGCTTTATTAATTTCACTAGGCATGTCGGCCAGCGGACACTCTTGGCATTTAATATAGTCTGTCAAGATCCGTCAAGGTTTCCACAATTTTGAGTGAGATCTGTAGAATCTGCAATGGAGGATTCAAACAGAAGCTCAGGCTAAAATATAAGACCGTGTTCACATTCCATTTTCAGCTGTAAAACTGGCCCCTGTATGGCAATGGGAGAAATCTGCGGCAAATCTGGATATGGATTTGAGCATGCCTTTATATCCACACAGTTTTTTCTGCAGTATGTCAATTTGGCTTTGTAAATAATCATGAATGGAGATGTACTGTATAAAAAGTGGTGCAAAGGAAAGTGGAAACATTGCCAATAGCAATTCATTTACCAAAGGGTATCAGAAAAATGGCAGGTGGGATCTTTACTTTACACTAGTTTATATATCTTTCCATAATGCATCCTGTTATGAATATCTAGTGCAGAAGATGGCAGTGTGAATATGGCCTAGGGAGGTGTGTCCTTTCTCTAATCACATTCCATTATTCTCTTAGGCTACTTTCACACTAGCGGCGGAGAGATCCGGCGTGCAATTCCGTCGCCGGAATTGCCCGCCGGATCCGACACAACGCACACCGCCGTACATTTTTCACATTACGGATCCGTCGTTCCGTCGATGTCCATAAAAGCCGGATCCGTCGTTCAGTTTCTTTCCGTTGCCAATTTTCGTCGGATCCGCCCGCCGGATCCGCCGTAAAAGCGGATCCGTCTATTCCGTTTCCTTCCGTTTTTGGACGGAAAGACGGATCCGGCGTATAAATTTGAGATAAAAAGATGCTATCTGTTTAGGCAAATACTACAAGTGGCTATAAAAGATAAACCCAAGGTCACAAAAAGATAAGCAAATACTACAACTGCCTATAAAAGAAAACCAAAGGTCCTTACCACTCAGAAGTTCCTTCAGCAGATTGCAAAGATGATGCCGGACCATATTCGTTTTGGATTTCAGGCTCTAATTCTGGTTTCACGCTGGAGAAGACGTCTTCGAGCCAGACGGCGTAGAAAGCGTCGCTATTGGGTGCATCCAATAACCTCTGCAAGAGTAAGACGGGGAGTCTTTGAAACTCTGTTTCCTGAATTGAGGAATTATCCAGAAAAATTCTTCAACTACTTACGGATGAAGGTAGAAAGTTTTGATGATCTATTACAACGGGTGTCACCTCACATTCAAAGACAAGACACCACTTTCCGTCGCTGTGTTTCCCCAGCAGAACGCCTATTGTTGACCATAAGGTAAAGTACATATTAAACCAATATTTAGTCTAAATTTTTAAAAGCTGCTGTTTGGTAGGGTGAAGCCATAAAATTTTTAAGCAATATTTGCTTATTTTTTCTGTGATCACTGTACAAAGTGTCTAATTTTGGCCCCAATTGATGCTCATCATTTTTTTTTTTTATTGTACATCTTGTTTGAAAGTTTTGTCAGATGTTGAATGAACTGGGATGAATATTGTTCGCCATGGAGAACATTTATCGTTGAATTTTATTAACAATTATATTGGCCACAGAAAAAATCTTGACCAAAGTAATATATGTAGGGGTGCAATACAATTGTATCAGATTGATATACCTTGTATATTATGTTGTTTGGTAACATTTTTAATACCCATTTTTTTTCTTTTAAAATTTAGGTTTTTGGCAAGTGGAGAAACTTTCAGCTCACTCCATTTTCAATTTCGCCTTGGGATATCAACTGTCTCAATAATTGTCAAGGAGACATGCCGTGTTTTGTGGGAACAACTGCATGATGAATTCATCCCACATCCAACTCGACAGCATTGGACAGAAATATCTGAAAGATTTTGGGATGTTTGTCAGTTTCCCAACTGCATAGGTGCGGTAGACGGGAAACATATTCGTATTATCAAGCCCCACGGAACCGGATCAGAGTATTTCAATTACAAGAAATATTTTTCAATAACACTAATGGCCATCGCAGATGCTCAATATTGTTTTGTTGCAGTGGACGTAGGGGCCTATGGACGCGCCAACGATTCCATGGTTTTTAAAAATTCAAATATGGGCCGTAGTCTATATAACAGACAATTTGATTTTCCTCTCCCTCAACCACTGCCAGGTACTGATGGCCCACCCATGCCGTTTGTATTGGTTTGTGATGAGGCCTTCCAAATGTGTGGAAATCTAATTAAACCGTATTCCAGCCGCGGATTAGATTTAAAAAAAAACGGACATACAACTACCGCTTGACCAGGGCTCGAAGAATGGTTGAATGCACATTTGGAATTTTGGTTGCAAAATGGCGGATTTTTACAAAACCAATTCAGATGAAGGTTGAATCAGTCGACGAAGTTGTAAAGTGTGCTGTTGTGTTACACAACTACCTCCTTCAAAAAGAACCACTCAATTTAGAACAGGTACCGGAGGACAGCGAGATCGCAAGCATTGAAAGTTGTCGACATCGGTCAACTGTGGCAGTTGCACGGATGAGAGACTTGTTTGCGGATTATTTCTGCTCTGAAGCAGGAAGGGTGGACTGGCAGGACCGTTATGTATAAACATTTTGGGAATCTTTTTCAAATAGCCGTTAGTTTGTTATCCCGTTGTTTGATGGTTAAAGTGTGTTGTATTTGATTTCAATTGCATTTTGGGTTCAATAAATATTCATTTAACGTTTATTAGATTTTATTTCAATATATTGATGTGCCCACGCTATAGGAGCGACACATACTTGTGTCGCTCCACTGGCGCTGGTAGATTTAATCAGGCCTGTTATGGAGACTGAGGTTAAATCTGCCCACGCCAGTGGAACGACAATTAGTGGTGTCGCTCCACTGGCGCTGGTAGATTTAATCAGGCCTGTTATGGAGACTGAGGTTAAATCTGCCCACGCCAGTGGAGAGACAATTAGTGGTGTCGCTCCACTGGCGCTGGTAGATTTAATCAGGCCTGTTATGGAGACTGAGGTTAAATCTGCCCACGCCAGTGGAGAGACAATTAGTGGTGTCGCTCCACTGGCGCTGGTAGATTTAATCAGGCCTGTTATGGAGACTGAGGTTAAATCTGCCCACGCCAGTGGAGCGACAATTAGTGGTGTCGCTCCACTGGCGCTGGTAGATTTAATCAGGCCTGTTATGGAGACTGAGGTCAAATCTGCCCACGCCAGTGGAGCGACAATTAGTGGTGTCGCTCCACTGGCGCTGGTAGATTTAATCAGGCCTGGTATGAAGACTGAGGTTAAATCTGCCCACGCCAGTGGAGCGACAATTAGTGGTGTCGCTCCACTGGCGCTGGTAGATTTAATCAGGCCTGTTACGGAGACTGAGGTTAAATCTGCCCACGCCAGTGGAGCGACAATTAGTGGTGTCGCTCCACTGGCGCTGGTAGATTTAATCAGGCCTGTTATGAAGACTGAGGTTAAATCTGCCCACGCCAGTGGAGCGACAATTAGTGGTGTCGCTCCACTGGCGCTGGTAGATTTAATCAGGCCTGTTATGGAGACTGAGGTTAAATCTGCCCACACCAGTGGAGCGACAATTAGTGGTGTCGCTCCACTGGCGCTGGTAGATTTAATCAGGCCTGTTATGGAGACCGAGGTTAAATCTGCCCACGCTGGAGGAGCGACAATTAGTTGTGTCTCTCCGCCAGTGCTGGGAGATTATGTCTGGCCTATTAGACACCTAGGTTGGGAGTGCTGAGCCTGTTGCTGTAAATTTGGATAGGTGTGGGATGGGGGATAGGTGAAGGATGGGGGATAGGTGTAGGATGGGGGATAGGGCAGGGGTGGGGGAATGGTTGTGGGGCGGTGTGCCAGTTGCCACAAAATGCTGTCCATCTGTCTTCTGGCCTCATACTGCTGGTCGGGTGATAAGCGTTCCAGCGCAGGTAACAACGACACAATATAGTGATGCATCGGACTCATTTGTGTTGTCAACACCGCCCCCTCCTGAAGACGACGCAAATGATCCTCCACAGATGCAACCCTATTTGTGATCCCCACCAAGGACTCATACATGAGCCTTGTGAGGTCTTCGTAGTCAGCCTGGCGGCTCCTACCTGACCTCTGGCGACGCATAAGGGCCTCAAAAAGTGGAGCCATCGTCGACATTGTTGCGTCGCCAGAGGGCACAAGTAGGGGAACAGGTTGGGAAACCTGGTGTTCCTGACCAGCAGTAGGAGCAGGACGAGAGGGACCCGCTGCGGCTTGCTCTTCAGGGACCGCCTCCTGAGGAACTTCTGGCGCAAGAGTGCTGCTTGATGTTCTGTGAAGCAAAGAAAAAAAAAATATTTAGCATTTTTTATGGATGGGAGAAACAGTGGGATAGAGGTGAGCAAAGAGACTTCAGAAGCTACATAGGAGGTTACATTCAAAAAAAGAGAAACATACTGTACATAGAGGCCATGAAATAAATGAATTTTCAAGGAGGTGTCTATGTACAGTATAGCCTTTTTTTTAGAAAGCAACTTCAAATGAAAAATCGGAAGCATACATTGCTCCTCTCTACTCCACTAAATACAATGTGGATGTCCAAGACAAAGTGCCAAATGACAGTCTGTCTTGGCCATACACCTAGTTTGAAAAGTTGTTTAAGAGACACCTTATATCTTACCTTCGCATCTCAAGGGTCCTTCGTAGGAACCCCAAGGCGGCAGAATAGCGGTATTCACGCCTTGAGGTTCCTCCCGACCCACTCGGGTGCCGAAGTTCCTCATTAAAGGCCTTCTTGTAGCGGTCCCTGATTGAGCGCCACCGAACCATGATCGTATCTCCTAGAAAGAAAGAAATCAATTTAGGATGTATATTTAAAATCAGTGGTTAATCAAAGTTGTTTTTACAATTTAATTGAAACAGCCACAAAAAGAAAAAAAAATTCTTTTAAAAAAAAGTGGCGGTTTTAAAAAAAGTAGACTGTAAAACCACTTTTGATTAATATTTTTTTTACATGTCTGCTCTCTAAAAATAATTTATACTTACGGCATTTGCCCTGTTGCCTTTCTCGGAGGTCATCCCAGTTGGGCAGAATGGCCGCACATATCTCGTTCCAGAGGAGCCGTGTTAGATGATGGTCTGCATGGCGGCGGTCGGTGTGGTCCCACAACGGTGTACGCTCCTCCACCATATGGATGAGGAGGTCATTGTCGATATAAAATCGTTCAACGTCCTCCTCATGCCTTCTGGTGGAGATTTGGGAGCCCTAAAAAAATAAAAATAAATTGAATAAATATTAATTTTAATATTCGATAAATTACTTTTTAATAAAAAACATAACTTTACAATACTCACACGACCATGACCGCCGCGTGCTCCACGGCGTCCTCTGGAAGATCGTTGATGACCTCTCTCACTGGCAACAGGACGAGATGGCTAAAAAAAAATATATATATATATATATACATATATAAATAAAAAAAACACACATAAAAATTTGAAAACTATAAAAAAAAAAAATTAACCAACCGTTTCTCCTCCACCCCCAACTTCCTCCTCCCCTGTTCCTCTGGCTCTGGCTTGACCGGGAGAACTCTTCTCCATAGAGTCTGACTGATAAACAAAAAAATATAAATTGTATTATTAGAATAATAACACAATATATAGTTTGGAAAGCAAAGGAACTTTACATACCACATCCTGGAGGTGTCGTGATTGGGGAGGAGAGCTCCCGGCCTCGCTGGAAGATGAAGATGTGGCTATAAAAAAAAAAATTTAAAAAAAATAATAATTTAACTTTTAACTAGAATAACAGAAATACCGACGGAAAAAAAACTTACTTGTCATAATTTTCTGGCTGGCTTGTTGGCTGGCTAGCTGGCTGGCTGGCTTTTTGGCTAGCTGGCTGGCTGGCTTTTTGACTAGCTGGCTGGCTGGCTTTATGGCTAGCTGGCTGGCTGGCTTTATGGCTAGCTGGCTGGCTGGCTTTATGGCTAGCTGGGTTTTTCTTTGTGATCAGTCTAAAAAAATAAAAATTTTGACAGGTTGTCATATTGTTGAATGAAAACATACTACTCCTCCTAACATGCACTGTGTAGTTATATTACCTGCAACCCCTATGCCACAGTACATAGGGGTATGCAGTTAACATAAGTACATAGTGGATGGTAGGAGCAGCAGCATGTCAGGACTACTCCTCCTAACATGCACTGTGTAGTTATATTACCTGCAACCCCTATGCCACAGTACATAGGGGTTGCAGTTAACATAAGTACATAGTGGATGGTAGGAGCAGCAGCATGTCAGGACTACTACTCCTAACATGCACTGTGTAGTTATATTACCTGCAACCCCTATGCCACAGTATATAGGGGTATGCAGTTAACATAAGTACATAGTGGATGGTAGGAGCAGCAGCATGTCAGGACTACTACTCCTAACATGCACTGTGTAGTTATATTACCTGCAACCCCTATGCCACAGTACATAGGGGTATGCAGTTAACATAAGTACATAGTGGATGGTAGGAGCAGCAGCATGTCAGGACTACTACTCCTAACATGCACTGGGTACTGACAGCTCCTATGTACTTATAGCTCGTTTGTATAAGTTCATAGGAGCTGTTTATATGATGTTTTTTCGCACAAAAAATAATAAAATAACCACATATACTCACCTTCTCTGGCGTGCACCCGACTCCCTCGCAGGCAGGATCCAGACAGGGTGGCGCGAAACTTGCTCCTCCTCTATCCGACGCAAGCGCAGACCGGATATCCGGATCAGTCGCTGCGTCGTTCCTATGAACATTTTAAGTCGGATCCGTCCTCAATACAATTCAATGGGAATTAAGGACGGATCCGGCGTTACGGCAAATGCTACGGCTTTTGAGACGGAGAAGAAAATTATGCATGCTACGGTTTTTCATTTCGACGGAAACGTCAAAAAGACTGAAGCGGAGCAATCCTGATGCATCCTGAAGGACGGACTGTCCATTCAGAATGTATGGGGATAAAACTGATCAGTTCTTTTCCGGATTTGAGCCCCTAGGACGGAACTCAACGCCGGAAAAGAAAAACGCTAGTGGGAAAGTACCCTTAGAATTTCCAAAAGAAATGGACAAACTTCAAAGAATGATTCACTCGAGCATCGCGATGCTTGGCACATCAGGGTGTTCGGCCGAACAACTCGCGCGCTCAAGCTCAATGCTAGAGTCTCCTCCCCGTACGTTTGTTGGCTGCTACGCAGCCAATACATGTGCGGGGTAGTATGGCACTCACTGTAAGGCCGTAGCCATGTTGGTTATTGGCTTACAGTGTTCGGCTGGCCGGAATGCGTTATCGGGTGCTATATAGCACCCGATGACACGTGGTTTGGCATAGTCTTAGTCAGGGAGAGTTGCACCAGAAGGGACAGATAGTGTAGGGACAAGAATTGTTTAGTGTTGAAAGGTTTTAGAGACCCAAAAGTCCTTTTAAGGACTATTGTTTTATCAGGCTGCAATATATATTATTAGCGCAGCATGAGCTAAATTGTGTGTAATTGTTTGACCGCTGCTGACAGTGACACAACCTCTGCTACATCTGTTATGTTACATTAGCACATCCTAAATATCTGTGACATTCAGCGCAATTTTTTCGCCGTTGGTGACAGCGACATTACCTGCGCTACATCTTCTGTATAACAGTGACAGGGTTTTGGAAAAATGACAGGTGGGATCTTTCCTTTACACTAGTTTATATATCTTTCCATACTGCATTCTGTTATGAATATCCAGTGCAGAAGATGGCAGTGTGAATATGGCCTAGGGAGGTGTGTCCTTTCTCTAATCACATTCCATTCTTCTCTTAGAATTTCCAGAAGAAATGGACAAACTTCAAAGAATGATTTAGGGAAACCAAAACTGCTATAAAAAACTGTCCATAAAAATACATGGAAAAATAATCTAAGAAAAAGATAATAGCTACTGTATCATTCATATTTTCCAAATCAGGTAGTGGAAACAAAATTTCCAGGTGCAGAAATGAAACATAATGGTTCATCACATATTGAAACATAGTAAACAATAGATATGTCGGCATGCAATTAAAAGCATTAGTACAACAGCTTACAAATCACTAATGCTAATCAACTCTAATGCAGTAGAAAAGGCAGAATTTCTAAATATACCTTCAAAGCACACATGTCGATTTCTGATCCAAGAGATTTTAGCCTATGTCATAAAGGGCAGATCATGAGTTACTCACATGGATACAACAAATATCACTCATCGTGTTTCTAAGGCTACATGCACATGCAATTTGCGGAACGGAACGGGCAACGGCAATATAAATGCCTACTCTTGTCCGCAAATCGCAGACAAGAATAGGACATGTTATATTTTTTTTGCGGTGCCGCAGAACGGAGCCACGGATGCGGACAGCACTCGGAGTGCTGTCCGCATCTTTTTCGGCTCCATTGAAATGAATGGGTCCGCATCCGAGCCGTCAAACAACGGCTGTGCGCATGAGGCCTTAAGCTTCTAAAATCGGTTACTGGTATCTTCAATTCATAAGAGACACCTAGTTATAGAATAAGGAACTCATGTCTTCTCATAGCCACTCATGCCTCTTAAGAAGATTTAGTTGAAGATTTCTTTCTGTAAAATTTCTTTTCACAAGATTAAATGTTGTTCTTTGTTTTCAGTTCAGATCTTTTTTTTTATCATTATTCTGTGGTTGCTGAATGATCTTTCCTCTGAGGAACTGCTCAGCAATTATTTATTCCATGTGGTGGTTTCTTACTACAGTTATACTGTCAATTCCCCTCATTCGCCTGATAGTGAATTGTTTTAAACCCTGTAAAAGAAAGCTATGCCTCTGGTATTTACTGTAAATCAGACATAAGGTGAGGGAGACATTTTCTCTTTTTGTTTAGTGCCCTCAGGCATTTCTCAATTTCACCGTAAGCCATTGCTTTTCCATTTGATTAAGGCCTCATGCACATGACCATTCTTTTAGTCGGATGCGGACCCATGCTTTTCAATTTGGGCACAACAGATACGGACAACACATATAAACATGCTTTATGTCCTTCCACTTAACTGCAAGTTGGAAATGTTCCTCTCTCCAAATGCTTGGACACCAGTGATTGTAGGAATCCCATGTTTCAGCATGGAGGGACACTTGTATAAAAATTATCAATCTACACATTGTACACTTTGTGCAGGAATGGAGTCTCAGAAAATTATTCCTGATGCTCCAGAAATTTCTGGGCAGCAGGCAGGATTAACGTGGCAGTCTCTGCTGCAATTTTTTTGCCGCTGGTGACAGTGACATTACCTGCGCTACATCTCCTGTATAAGGTTTGCGCATCCTAAATATCTGTGACATTCAAGGTAATTTTTTTTTAGCCGCTGGTGACAGCGACATTACTTACACTACATCTCCTGTATAATGTTTGCACATTCTAAATATCTGTGACATTCAGTGTAATCTTTTCTTAGTCGCTGGTGACAGTGACATTACCTGCCCTACATCTCCTGTATAACATTTGCGCATCCTAAATATCTGTGACATTCAGTCTGATTTCTTCGCCGTTGGTGACAGCAAAATTACCTGCGCTACATCTTATGTATAATGTTTGCGCATTCAAAATATCTGTGACATTCAGTCTAATTCTTTCACCACTGGTGACAGCGACATTACCTGCACTACATCTCATGTATAACATTTTCGCATCCTAAATATCTGTGACATTCAGTAAAAAAAATTCGCTGCTGGTAATAGTGACATTACCTGCGCTATATCTCCTGTATAATGTTTAAGCATCCTAAATATCTGTGACATTTAGTCTAATTTTTTGGCTGCTGATGACAGCAACATTACCTGCACGACATCTCCTGTATAACGTTTGCGCATCCTAAATATCTGTGACATTCAGTCAAATTTTTTGGCTGCTGGTGACAGCAACATTGCCTGCGCTACATCTCCTATATAACATTTGCGCATCCTAAATATCTGCGACATACAGTCAAATTTTTTAGCTGCTAATGACAGCGACATTATTTGCACTACATCTCCTGTATAACATTTGTGCATCCTAAATATCTGTGTCATTCAGTCAAATTTTTTCCCTGCTGGTGACAGCGACATTACCTGCGCTACATCTCCTGTATAACATTTGCGCATCCTAAATATCTGTGACATTCAGTCAAATTTTTTCGCCGCTGGTGGCAGCGACATTAACTGCGCTACATCTCCTGTATAACGTTTGCACATATCCTAAATATCTGTGACATACAGTCTAATTTTTTTGCTGCTAATGACAGCAACATTACTTGCGCTACATCTCCTGTATAACGTTGGCGCATCCTAAATATCTGTGACATTCAGTCAAATTTTTTGGCTGCTGGTGACAGCAACATTACCTGCGCTACATCTCCTGTATAACATTTGCGCATACTAAATATCTGTGACATTCAGTGTAATTGTTTTGCCACTAGTGACAGCGACATTACCAGTGCTACATTTCCTATATAACATTTGCGCATCCTTAATATCTCTGACATACAGTCAAATTTTTTCCCTGCTGGTGACAGCGACATTACCTGTGCTACATCTCCTGCATAACGTTTGCACATCTCAAATATTTGTGACATTCAGTCAAATTTTTGGGCTGCTGGTGACAGCGACATTACCTACGCTACATCTCCTGTATAACATTTGCGCATCCTAAATATTTGTGACATACAGTCTAATTTTTTTGCTGCTTATGACAGCGACATTACCTGCGCTACATCTCCTGTATAACGTTTGCGCATCCTAAATATCTGTGATATTTAGTCAAATTTTTTCACTGCTGGTGACAGCAACATTATCTGTGCTACATCTCCTAAATATCTGTGACATTCAGTCTAATTTTAATGCCGCAGGTGACAGCGAAATTGCCTGCGCTACATCCCCTGTATAACGTTTGCGCATCCTAAATATCTGTAACATTCAGTCTACTTTTTTTGCCGCTGGTGACAGAAACATTAACTAGCTTCAAGTCCCAGTTTACAGGGTGGCGCAAGACACTACTCTCGAAGTCACACCAATGCGAACAGCTGGTCGGTTGGATTGTAGCAGATAATGCTTCCAGTTGGTTAAGCACCACCCTGTCTTCCACAAAGTCCAGTCTCAGTAGCCAAGAGTCTGGTCAACAGAATCCTCATCCTGATCCTCCTTCCTCTCACCATGGAGAGTATTGGCAAACAAATGATCCCACACTCGGATATTCAGAGGAGTTCATTTCAGCGCCATTCCTTGATTTGGGCCTCTCACCAAGCCCGCTTGAAAAGGGACATGAGGAGATCTTGTGCACTGATTCGGAAACTCTTGAGCATTCACAGTCACAAGAAGATGATGTGGGGAACAACAATTAGTGTTTCAAGAGGTGGATGATGATGAGACACAGTTGCCAATAAGTCAACGGCAATTAGTGTCTAAAAAGGTTTATGATGAGGATGAGACACAGTTGTCAATAAGTGAGGTTCTTGTTAGGACAGCAAGTCTGGAGGATGACCAGAGTGAGTAAGTGGAAGAGGAGGTGGTGGACGATGAAATCACTAACCCAACCTGGGAAGGTGGCAAGCCGAGTGAGGACAGCAGTACAGAGGGGGAAGGATCCGCAGCACTGCAACAGGCTGAAAGAGGCAGTGGGGTGGCAAAAGGGAGGAGGGCCACACCAAACAGGCCCGCAACTGGTCCCTGAAGCACCCCCTTGCGGCAATCTTCCTTGCCAAGGGGTAGGTGTTCCAAAGTCTGGCGCTTTTTTGAGGAAAGTGTGGCCGATAAAAGAATTGTCATTTGCAACCTGTGCCGTACCTAATGAGCAGGGGCATGAACACTAGCAACCTTACCACCACCAGCATGATCCGCCAAATGGCATCAAAGCACCCTAATAGGTCGTCCGCACGCCCGGGTCCACAACCTTATCTGCAGGTCACACCACTGCCTCCACTTCCCTTTTGTTACAAGCTGGCCAATCCCCTGTCCAAGGCACAGGCCCGGATGTCTCCTGCCATGCACCTGGACCTTCGCAAGCACCATCAGCTAGCACATCCACTTCTGTGTCCCAGCGCAGCATACAGATGTCTATACCACAGGCCTTTCAATGAAAGCGCAAATATCCAGCCACCCAACCACCCACAGACCATTGCACTAAATGTGCACCTTTCCAAATAGCTGGCCCTGGAAATGTTACCATTTAGGCTTGTGGGCACTGAGGCTTTCCACAGCCTGATTGCAGTGGCTGTCCCGCGATACTCTGTCCCCAGCCGCCAATATTTTTCACGGTGTGCATTCCCAGTCTTACACCAACATGTGTCCATCACCCATGCCCTGACCAACGCAGTTATTAGGAAGGTCCACTTAACGATTGACATATGAACAAGTGCTTTTGGCCAGGGACACTACATTTCCCTGATGGCACACTGGGTGAACGTTCTGGAGGCCGGGAGCGAGTCATACCCTGGGATGGCACAGGTGCTAGCGACACCAAGCATTGCGTGCCCTACTTCCATCAGGGCTTACTCCACCATCTACGTTAGTAGCTGCAAACCCTCTTCTCCTCCTTTGCCTCCCCCTCCACTTCCACCTCTGAATTATCATCATGCAGCACCAGTCAGACATCAGTCAGTAGCTGGAAACAGTGTAGCACTGCAGTGGGGAAGCGGCAACAGGCCGTGCTTAAACTGATCCACTTAGGTGATAAACAGCACAGCGCTGCAGAGCTGTGGCAGGGGATAAGGGACCAGACTGAGCTGGGGCTCTCGCCACTCAACCTAGAACCAGGCATAGTTGTGTCTGATAATGGCCGTAACTTGGTGGTGGCTTTGGAGCTCGACAAGCTCACACACATACCTTGCCTAGCCCAAGTGTTCAACCTAGTGGTTTAGCGGTTTCTCAAAACCTACCCCAATTTGCCTGAGCTACTGGTGAAGGTGCGCCACGTGTGTGCCCATTTCTGAAACTCATCTACAGCTGCTGCTGGTCTGGCAATGCTGCAGCAGCGCTTGCAGTTGCCAGCTCACCGACTGTTGTGCGACGTGAGCATGCGCTGGAACTCCACGTTCCACATGTTGGCCAGGCTTAGTGAGCAGCAGATGGCAACGGCAGTAGTGGAATACCAGCTGCAACATGATTGTCGCCTTTCCAGTCAGCTTCCGCTCTTCACAAGCGATGAGTGGGCATGGATGTCTGACCTCTGTAATGTTTTACGCAACTTTGAGGAATGCGCTGACGTCACCACCCTCACCACGTGGTGAGCGCGATTATGTCATCAAAGGTAGGATTCATGTTATTAGTACGGACATGGCCATATGTTTAGCTTATCGGGCTCAAATCTCATGACAGAATTCCTTTAATAACTCAATTGCCCCTTTTCTGGCTAATAATGCAGATTCTTCTAATCTTCTCTCCTACAAACAGAAAGTTATACAGAAAGATGAAAATACAATTAACCCCTTAGGGACCGGGCTCATTTTCACCTTAAGGACCAGGCCATTTTTTTCAAATCTTACCAGTGTTGCTTTATGTGGTGATAACTTTAAAATGCTTTGACTTAGGCCTCATGCACACAACAGTATTTTTTCACTGTCCGCAAAACCGGGTTCCGTTGGTCTGTGATCCGTGACCGTTTTTTCATCCGTGGGTCTTCCTTGATTTTTGGAGGATCCACGGACATGAAAAAAAAGTCGTTTTGATGTCCGCCTGGCCGTGCGGAGCCAAACGGATCCGTCCTGAATTACAATGCAAGTCAATAGGGACGGATACGTTTGACGTTGACACAATATGGTGCAATTGCAAACGGATCCGTCCCCATTGACTTTCAATGTAAAGTCTGGAGTCCCTTTATACCATCTGATAGGAGTTTTCTCCAATCCGATGGTATATTTTAACTTGAAGCGTCCCCATCACCATGGGAACGCCTCTATGTTAGAATATACTGTCGGATATGAGTTACATCGTGAAAACTCATATCCGACAGTATATTCTAACACAGAGGCGTTCCCATGGTGATGGGGACGCTTCTAGTTAGAATATACTACAAACTGTTTACATGACTTCCCCCTTCTGCCTGGCAGCACCCGATCTCTTACAGGGGGCCGTGATCAGCACGATTAACCCCTCAGGTGCCGCTCCTGAAGGGGTTAATTGTGCGTATCATAGCCCCCTGTAAGAGATCAGGGCTGCCAGGCAGCAGGGGGCAGACCCCCCCTCCCCAGTTTGAATATCATTGGCGGCCAGTGCGCCCCCCCCGCCCCCACTCCCTCCCTCTATTGTAATAATAGCATTGGTGGCCAGTGTGCGCCCCCCCTCCCTCCCTCTATTGTAATAATAGCATTGGTGGCAGTGTGCGGCCCCCCCTCCCTCTATTGCATTAACATTGGTGGCAGTGTGCGCTCCCCCGCCCCCCCTTCCTCCCTCTATTGTTTTAATACGTTGGTGGCACAGTGTGCGGCCTCCCCCGGCCCCCCCTCCCTCCCTCTATTGCATTAACATTGGTGGCAGTGTGCGCCCCCCCCCGCCCCCCCCTTCCTCCCTCTATTGTTTTAATACATTGGTGGCAGCGGAGTAGAAGCATCATACTTACCTGCTGGCTGCTGCGATGTCTGTGTCCGGCCGGGAGCTCCTCCTATCAGGTAAGTGACAGGTCTGTGCGGCGCATTGCTGTCACTTACCAGTAGTAGGAGCTCCTGGCCGGACACAGACATCGCAGCAGCCATCAGGTAAGTATGATGCTTCTACTATTGCTAAGTAACCATGGCAACCAGGACTGCAGTAGCGTCCTCGTTGCCATGGTTACCGATCGGTGCCCCAGCGATTAAACTGGGACTCCGATCGTAACTCCGCTGCCACCAATGATCGGGGAGAGGGGGGGCCGCACACTGCCATCAATGTATTAAAACAATAGAGGGAGGAAGGGGGGAGCGGGGGGGGCGCACACTGCCACCAATGTATTAAAACAATAGAGTGAGGAAGAGGGGGCGCACACTGCCACCAATGTTAATGCAATAGAGGGAGGGGGGCCGCACACTGTGCCACCAATGCTATTATTACAATAGAGGGAGGGGGGGCCGGGGGGGGCCGCACTGGGCCACCAATGAAATTTAAACTGGGGAGGGAGGGGGGAGCCTCGGATCTCTTACAGGGGGCTATGATACGCACAATTAACCCCTTCAGGTGCAGCACCTGAGGGGTTAATTGTACGGATCACGGCCCCCTGTAAGAGATCGGGTGCTGCCAGGCAGCAGGGGGCAGTCATGTACACAGTTCTTAGTATATTCTAACTAGAAGCGTCCCCATCACCATGGGAACGCCTCTGTGTTAGAATATACTGTCGGATCTGAGTTTTCAGCTCTGAAAAAGCTTTATGCAGACGGATCTTCGGATCCGTCTGTATGAAAGTAACCTACGGCCACGGATCACGGATGCCAATCTTGTGTGCATCCGTGTTCTTTCACTGACCCATTGACTTGAATGGGTCCGTGAACCGTTGTCCGTCAAAAAAATAGGACGGGTCCTATTTTTTTGATGGACAGGATACACGGATCACGGTCTCGGCTGCAAAAAGGTGCATTCTCCGATTTTTCCACTGACCCATTAAAAGTCAATGGGTCCGCGAAAAAAAACTGAAAAAGGCACAGCGGCCACGGATGCACACAACGGTCGTGTGCATGAGGCCTTATCCAGGCCATTCTGAGATTGTTTTTTCGTCACATATTGTACTTCATGACACTGGTAAAATGGAGTCCAAAAAATTCATTTTTATTTATAAAAAGATACCAAATTTACTAAAAATTAGCAAATTTTTACGTTTTTATTTCTCTACTTCTATAATACATAGTAATACCTCCAAAAATAGTTATTACTTTACATTCCCCATATGTCTACTTCATGTTTGGATAATTTTGGGAATAATATTTTATTTTTTGGGAATGTTACAAGGCTTAGAAGTTTAGAAGCAAATCTTGACATTTTTCTGAAATTTTCAAGAACCCACTTTTTAAGGACCAGTTCAGGTCTGAAGTTACTTTGTGAGGCTTACATAATAGAAACCACCCAAAAATTACCCCATTCTATAAACTACACCCTCAAAGTATTCAAAACAGATTTTTACAAACGTCGTTAACCCTTTAGGTGTTCCACAAGAATTAATGGAAAATAGAGATACAATTTCAAAATTTCACTTTTTTAGCACATTTTCGGAATTTTTGGAAGGCAGATTTTGCTGGACTGGTTTTTTGATACAATGTCCCATTTGAAGCCTCCCTGATGCACCCCTAGAGTAGAAACTCCAAAAAAGTGACCCCATTCTAGAAACTACTCAAGGTATTCAAAACTGATTTTGCAAACGTTGTTAACCCTTTAGGTGTTCCACAAGAATTAATGGAAAATAGAGATACAGGGCCAGATTTATCATTAGCTCAGGTCAGAATAATGGAGTGAAAAAGTCCCCAAAAAAGTCCTAAACGCTAAAACTGCGCACAAATTTGCGACTTTTTTCTGCTCTGCACTATGCTCGCCAGTTTTCTGAAAGTGGGCGTGTTTTCTTATGTAAATGAATCTCTAGACAGATTTACTATTGGGACTATTTAAAAAGTCGCAAAAAAGTCACAAAAAAGTGGCAATTTCACTCCAGTGAGGACCATGCTTATCGTATGAGACTTTTTAATACATCATGCGACTTTTTCATAAAAACGTGCGACTTTTTCGTAAAGATGTGCGACTTTTGTAAAGCTGCTTACTGACGGATAAACTGCTACCGTCAAACCACATTTATTACAGTCTTAAAGGGCCGATCATAAATCTGACTTGGCTAAAACTGACTTTAGCCATATGTTAAAGTGGAGTGAGCTGTCAGAGTCATGATAAATCTGGCCCACTATTTCAAAATTTCACTTTTTGGGCAGATTTAAAATTTTTTTTCCAGTTACAAAGGAAGGGTTAACAGCCAAACAAAAGTCAATATTTAAGGCCCTGATTCTGTAGTTTACAGAAACACCCCATATGTAGTTGTAAAACAGCTGTACGGGCACACAGCAGGGCGCAGAAGAAAAGGAATGCCATACGGTTTTTGGAAGGCAGATTTTGCTGGACTGGTTTTTTGACACCATGTCCCATTTGAAGCCCCCTGATGCACCCCTAGAGTAGAAACTCCAAAAAAGTGACCCCATTTTAGAAACTACAGGATAGGGTGGCAGTTTTGTTGGCACTAGTTTAGGGTACATATGATTTTTGGTTGCTCTATATTACACTTTTTGTGAGGCAAGGTAACAAGAAATAGCTGTTTTGGCATCGTTTTTTTTTTTTTTTGTTATTTACAGCATTCATCTAACAGGTTAGATCATGTGGTATTTTTATATAGCAGGTTGTCAAGGATGCGGCGATACCTAATATGTATACTATTTTTTTATTCATGTAAGTTTTACACAATGATTTGAAACAAAAAAAATCATGTTTTAGTGTTTAGTCTGAGAGCCAGAGAGAGAGTTTTTTTTTCAGTTTTTGGGCGATTATCTTGGGTAGGGTATGATTTTTGTGGGATGAGATGATGGTTTGATTGGCACTATTTTATGGTGCGTATGACTTTTTAATCGCTTGCTTTTACACTTTTTGTGATGTAAAAATTGCTTTTTTACACCGTTTTTTTTTTTTTTTTTTTTTTTTTTTTTTTTACGGTGTTCACCTGAGGGGTTAGGTCATGTGATATTTTTATAGAGCAGGTTATTACAGATGCGGCGATACCTAATATGTATACTTTTTTTTATTTATGTAAGTTTTACACAATAATATCATTTTTGAAACAAAAAAAAATATGTTTTAGTGTCTCCATAGTCTGAGAACCAAAGTTTTTTTACAGTTTTTGGGCGATTATCTTAGGTAGGGTCTCATTTTTTGTGGGATGGGATGATGGTTTGATTGCCACTATTTTGGGGTGCATATGACTTTTTGATCGCTTGCTATTATAACTTTTGTTATGTAAGGTGACAAAAAAATTATTTTTTTACACCGTTTAAAATTTCTTTTTTTTACGGTGTTCACCTGAGGGGTTAGGTCATGTGATATTTTTATAGAGCAGGTTATTACGGCTGCGGCATATCTAATATGTATACTGTTTTAATTTACTTAAGTTTTACACAATAACAACTTTTTTAAAACAAAAAAAATATGTTTTAGTGTCTCCATATTCTGAGCCATAGTTTTTTTTATTTTTTGGGCGATTGTCTTAGGTAGGGGCTCATATTTTTGCGGGATGAGGTGATGGTTAGATTGGTACTATTTTTGGTGGGCATATGCCATTTTGATCGCTTACTGTTGTACTTTTTGCGATTGTTTGTGATGGTTTATTTAGCGCAGTTTTTATTTTTTATTTTTTACAGTGTTCATCTGAGGGGTTTGGTCCTGTAATATGTTTATAGAGCCGGTCGATACGGATGCGGCGATACCTAATTTTTCACCATTTTTTTTTCACTTTATTTGGGGTAAATTACGTGTTTTTTTTTTTACTTGAAACTTTTAATTTTTTGGGGGGAAACTTAATTTTTTCAACTTTTTTTCACTTTATTTGTTGTCCCACATTGGGACTTCAACTTTTGGGGGTCTAATACCCTTTACAATGCATTCCAATACTTCTGTATTGGAATGTGTGTATTACTCATACAGCTTCTGGCCTGTGAGATCTAGGGGGCTGGATCTCACAGGCTCGTCAGAGGAAGGCAGCACTGATGCCTCAGGAAGGCATCTCGCTGCCTTCCATGCCATCGGGTCCCCCCTACAGCCCTACGGGGACCCGATGGCATCGCCGCCCGCCGCAACATGTAAAAGTCTGAATTGACCTGCAGTTTGCAGCGATTGCCGACACGGGGGGGTTCAAATGCATTGTCCCCGGGTGTCTGCTCAATGATTTGAGCAGGCACCTAGTTCCGATCACTGCCCGCCCTGATGTCCCGGGACATCAGGGCGTACCTGTACGCCCTATGTCCTAAACAGGTTAAGGCTACTTTTTTTGACATTCAGTCTACTTTAGCATTTTTTTGCAAATCCGTCTTGTATTTGCAAAAACGCTTCCGTTACAACAATACAACCGCATGCATCCGTTATAAACGGATCCGGTTGTATTATGTCTTCTATAGCCATGACGAATCTGTCTTGAACACCATTAGTCAATGGGGGATGGATCTGTTTTCTTTTGTGCCAGATAAAACTGATCTGTCCCCATTAACTTACATTGTGTGTCAGGACGGATCCGTCTTGTTCCGCACCACATGGCGGACAGAAAAACGCTGCAGGCAGCGTTTTGGTGTCCTGCTTCCAGAGCGGAATGGTGACTAAATGGAGGCAAATTGATGCAATTCTGAATGGAGAGCAATCTGTTCAGGATGCATCAGGGTGTCTTCAGTTCAGTCGTTTTGACGTTTTAGGACAGAAAAAATACCGCAGAATGCTGCAGTTTTCTCTCCGGCCAAAAAAACGAAACACTTGCCGGAATGCCGGATAGGCACTAATTTCCATTAAAGTGTATTAGTACCAGATCCGGCATTAAGTGTTCTGTCTATTGCCGCATAGACGGATCCAGATTTCTAGTCTGCGCCTGTGCAGGGAGATAGGAGGAGCTGGTGTCGCAAACTTCTTCAGCTCCAGCCTGCGAGGGAGAAGGAGGGATGCCATTGTAGGTGAGTATAATTTTTTTTTTCTGTTTGAAACAATAGAAAATATAAATATAGGCAGCTCCTATGTTCTTATACATATGAGCTGTATGTTATAAGTACATAGATGATGCTAGGGGTAGGAGTACCTAGGTACTCCTACTCCTAGCATCCCCTATGTACTTATAGTACCTGCAGTCCCAATCTAGTTTTTGGATTGGGAATGCAGGTAGTATAAGTACATAGTGGATGGTAGGAGTAGTAGTCCTAGGTACTGCTACTCCTAGCTACCATTATGTACTTATACTACTTGCAGTCCCTATGTAGCTTTGCATAGGGAATGCATGTAGTATAAGTACATAGTGGATGGTAGGAGTGGTAGTCCTAGGTACTGCTACTAGCATCCACTATGCACTTATACTACTTGCAGTCCCTATTTACTTTTAGATAGGGAATTCAGGTAGTATAAGTACATAGTGGATGCTAGGAGTAGTAGTCCTAGCTTCCACTATGTACTTATACTACTTGCAGTCCCTATGTAGTTTTGCACAGGGATGCAGGTATTAGAAGTACATAGTGGATGGTAGGAGTAGTAGTCCTAAGTACTGCTACTTCTAGCTACCATTATGTACTTATACTACTTGCAGTCCCTATGTACTTTTGCATACGGAATGCAGATTGTATAATTACATAGTGGATGGTAGGAGTAGTAGTCCTAGGTACTGCTACTAGCATCCACTATGCACTTATACTACTTGCAGTCCCTATTTACTTTTAGACAGGGAATTCAGGTAGTATAAGTACATAGTGGATGCTAGGAGTAGTAGTCCTAGGTATTGCTACTCCTAGCATCCACTATGTATTTATACTACCTGCAGTCCTAATGTACTTTTGCATAGGGACTTCTGGTAGTATGAGTAGATAGTGGATGACAGGAGTAATAGTATGAAGCACAAGATTATGTCTACCACTCATTTTATTAATTTTGTAGAAAAAAAATTTATACAAAATCGGATATAGAGAGCGACAGTGACACGGCTGCCTGCCAGCCCGCCCGACTGCAAGCACGACCGCCTGCCCGCCTTCCAGCCCTGACAGCTAAATTTAGGCAGTCCGCCTTATTTTTTGGGGAAAAAGATGTCAAGTAAGTAATATTTTCATGGGTCTGTCGTCTTTTATAAAGTGCAAATATTAAATTATTAATTTATTTTTCTATAGGCACATCTTCTTCAAGTGAGGCCAGTAGCACTCCTCCTCGTCAACGTCGTAGACATTATACAGTATGTCAATTTTGGTAGCATTCCCAATCAAATTTTTGTGTCAGTATTCTAATTTTTTATTTTCTTTATATATCAGCCATCACCTGCAGAGGAGAGGCATCCCGGCCATGAAAGTGCGAGAGAGGAGGAAGTCGGGGGTGGAGGACATCAAACTGTATTTTTTTTTTTTCTTTATCACCGAGGTTTTTGTTTATTCTTAAATTACATTTTTTTTTTGTTTTTTTAATTACAGCCAGCTCATCCCATTGCCTCTCAGAGAGGTCATCCAGGCGCAGCCAGAGGACGTCGTGGAGCACGCAACGGTAGTGGTCATGTGAGTATCTTTTTTTTATTGTTAAAGTTTAAAAACCATTATGTTAGTTTTTTTTTTTTTTTTTTTTAGGATTCCAGAGTCTCCACCAGAATGGATGAGGAGGGTGTCAGTGTTTTTTATATTGACAACGACCTCCTCATCCAGATGGTGGAGGAACAACCACCGTTGTGGGACCACACAGACTGCCGCCACGCAGACCATCATGCTACACGGCTCCTCTGGCTGGAGATATGTGATGCCATTGTTACAAACTGGTACGACCTTGGGGAAAGTAAACGGGATCAGTGCCGCAAGTATAAAGTATTTCATTTGTAGATAGCATACACGTACGTTTTATTTCTCAAAACTGGTTTACTGTCTATTTGATGTGGGTCTCTGCCACCGATAGTTTAATACCTTTTTTTTTAAGGTTGTTGTGGCAGGTTCAATTAAATAGTAAACTATTTTTGATGTCAACTAATTAGTGATTTGAAAAACTAATCAATTTTTGTTGTTCCAGGGGAAACTATTCTTGTTCGGTGGTGGTCAATCAGGGACCACTACAAAAAGGACTATAACGAGGAAGTTCGGCACCCAAGTGGTTCTGGAGGAACCCGCAAGCAGCCATATCGTTACACTGCCATCTTGGGGTTCCTACGCAGAACCCTAGAGCTGCAAAGGTAAACTATTATGTTTATACAGATTATGAATTCTGTTATAAAGCATATGTGTATGGCCCTGGCAGACTGTCATTTGTCACTCTGTCAGGGATATCCACAAACTATTTTGTATAGTAGAGATGTGCGAATTGTGCTTCATATACATCTGAAGTTGCTTTAAAAAAAAATAAAAATCATACTGTACATAGACACTTCTCTGTACACTAATATAATGTATGGGCTCTATGTACAGTATTTTTATTTTTAATTTTTTTATGCAACTTCCTATGTAGCATCTAAAATTGCTTTGCTAAACTCTATTCAGAGGTGATCCAGTGAAATACAATTGCAAATTGTGTTTTACTTTTCTTTTCTTTGCAGCACAGCAAGCAGTACTCGGCCGCCTTAAGGGTCTTCTGAAAGGTTCCCTGAGGAGCCGGCCATCGCGGGTCCCTCTCCTCCAGGGAGAGTCTTTGATTGGATTCACAAATTTAGTTGCCGCTTTGGAGAATGTCTGCAGGAGGGGGCGGTGTTGATGTCGCAAATGAGTCCGGTGCATCACTATTTGACACCGTTGCTCCCAGTGAGGGAACAATTCATGCTCGACCAGCTTTTTGAGGCCAGAAGACAGGTGGACTGCGTCTTATGGCAAGTTCACCACCGCCCCACACCCCTTACCCCGCCCCTGCCCTACCCCCTGCCCCTGCCCTATCCCCCATCCGACACCTATCCCCCATCCGACACCTATCTCCCATCCAGGGCCAGCCTTTGGGGTGTGCGGGCTGTGCGGCCGCACAGGGCGCCATAGCAACAGGGGCGCCGGGCGGCCGACAGCCCGCCGTGACGCAAATATTTATTCTGCAGGGCCTGCGGGCGGGCGGCCGACTTACTCAGTGTGACACAGGTAGTGCTCCGGTCCGGACTGAAGGAGTGAGGAGGGGCGGGGCTCGCGGCCACTCTGAGCTCCGCTCTGCTGCCTGGCTGGCCTGCCTGTCTCTTTAAGAGAGCAGACGGAAGACCAGTGGCTGCTGGAGACGAAGCGTAGGTGCCGCACTGCACAGGCACGTCTTTCCTTTTGACGTTGCCACTGAGCTCCGCCCCCAGAGAGAAGACGGAGCGCGCCCAGCAGACACAGCAAGGCCCACGCGGCAGGCGGCAGCATTACAGCTAGAGGAGGCTAGAGCTAGTCGTCTATCTACAAGAACAAGTATGTATTTATTTGGAGAATGAAAAATGTCCCAACAGTGCCATGGGGGATGGGGGGACGGGACAGAGATGTGCTGATGCTGCCCATTTGGAGGGGACAGGGAGAAATGTGCCAATGCCATGGTGACTGGGGGGGGGGGTGCTGGAGTGGGAAAAGTGTGCAATGGGTGAGGGGGGTCTCAGAGAGGACTCAGGGGGGGCTCATAGAGGACAGGGGGACAGTGTGCTTTCTTGCTACTACATCAACCCCCCCCCCCCCCCCAGGGATTTTGGGGGCCATTAAGGGTTGGACTTTAACTCCTTGCTGCTGAAGTTGAGTGTGCACATAGCCACCAATCATATTCCTCTCCCCCAGCACATCAGTTACCTTTAGGAGGGGGGAGGGTATAATGGCTATGTGCACAATCCGCATCATCCAACCCCTAATGCCCCCCAAAATGCCCGGTGTGGGGGGGGGGGGTATGACAGGCAGGAGGAGTAATGTGTATGCGGGCGCTTGCCCTGCACTACCACATTATCAGCACTAGTGTTATCTGTGGTTTTACATAGGATTGCAGGTAACACTGCTACATTTTCAGAAAGAGAGCCATTTTTTTCCTCTTTGTGTGTGTTTATGCGACCAGGTGTAAGGGGGAAGGGGGGGGTGGCGCCACAAGGTTAGCTTGCACAGGGCGCCTGAACACCTAAGGCCGGCCCTGCTCCCATCCGACACCTATCCCCCATCCCACACCTATCCCCCATCCCACACCTATCCCCTCATCCTTCACCTATCCCCATCCCTACCCAAAACTCTATATTCCACTTCCCAGCCTCCCCATCCCCCATCCCAACCTCCCGAGCACTATTCTCAACACTTTTCTTCCTCTCCTCCTCATTACTTTCCTCTAACCTCTTTCACCACTCACTCTACTCTACTCACTCCATCTCCTCTCCAATCCTCCACCCTAAATGCTCCCTTTGTTTCACTTACCACAACACGCACTTCTTTGTCCACAGTGGCAGAAGAACAACTGGACAGAGGGGCCTAAAACCGAGCAGTGCCCTCTACCCCCCACCCTTCTCCTTCACCAAGGCTTTTTTTTTTTTACATTATATTTAATATAAATAAATGTTATTTCTTTTTGAAAATTTTGTGTAGTTTATTGGTTAAAAAAATAATATTACTATATAATTATACAACAGAAGTATTTGTCGCTCCGCCAGGGTGGGGAGAATATGCTGCCAAGAAAAAGTGATTATCAAAGAGGCCTGACCTAATCTCCCAGTGCTGGCGGAGCGACACAAGTATTTGTCACTCCTCCGCCATGGGGAGTTTGTGTAGAGAAGGAGTATTGTGCAGAAGAGAGGCCTGACACAATCTGCCAGCTCTGGTGGAGCGACACAATTAGCTGTCGCTCCTCCAGTGTGGGGAGATTATGTTCACAAGCAGTAGTGTGTAGGTTAGAGCCCTAACCGACTCTCCCAGCGCTGATTGAGCGACAAAAGTATTTTTCGCTCCTCCAGCGTGGGGAGCTTATGTAGAGAAGTAGTATTGTGCGCAAGAGAGGCCTGACACAATCTCCCAGCGCTGGTGGAGCGACACAAGTAGTTGTCGCTCCTCCAGCGTAGTTAAATCCATAGATGCCACAGGACTCAATTTAAGTTTTAATAAAAACTTTAATGAACAATCAAATTTCAAGATCAATTAAACCAACTGTACCCACCCACATAACCACACAACTGAACAGCAGCAATATTAAATGTAAAATTAGATGGTCAGGCGGTAGATAAATATCAGGCGGTAGATAAATATGCGTTTTTTTTTATTTAATCCACGGCTGGAATACGGTTTAATAAGATTGCCACTCATTTGAAAGGCCTCATCAGCAACAAACACAAACGTAATAGGTGGAGCATCTGTACCTGGTAGTGGCTGAGATGGTGGGAAATCAAATTGTCTATTATACAGCCTTCGCCCCATGTCTGATTTTTGAAATGCCATGGTATTGTTCTTCAGCAATGGCCATTAGTATAATTGAGAAATATTTTTTGTAGTTATAATACTCAGAACCAGTGCCTTGGGGCTTGATAATACGGATATGTTTCCCATCTACTGCCCCAATACAGTTGTGAAACTGGCACACCTCCCAAAATTTTTCTGAAACTTCGGTCCACTTTTGCCTAATTCGATGAGGGATAAATTCTACATGCAACTGCTCCCAGAAAACACGGCATGTATCCTTAACAATAGCGGAAACTATGGCTATTCCAAGGCGAAACTGGTAATGGAGGGACGTAAGAATCTGAAGAAAAAAAAAAGGTAAAAAAAATAATCAAATATATAAAACACATTACCAAAAGAAACAATGCAAGCTTGATAAATTGGACGGACTTCTTTGGGACATTAGACTGGACATACCACATGCTTTCATTTGTTCCATTGTAATTTGGATTGGTCAAGAGACATTTTTGGGGGGAATCCAGTGATGTAACGAGTTCTCCATGGAGAACAATAGGCGTATGTTTCTGACTAGAATTGCTCACAGTGCTGTCAACGTCTATAATGGTCGAGCTATGGGTAAAATCGTAGCCATTGAAGCCGCTGTGCAGATTTTGGTGGCCGGGGCTGCGTAAGTGTCTTGAGGACTATGTGTCAGCCTGTTGTACCTGTGCTCGTGCTAAGTTAACACATACTCGGCCTTCTGGATCTCTTCTTCCGTTACCCATCCCGTCCAGACCTTGGACGCATTTGTCCATGGACTTTGTCACGGATTTACAAAATTCCTTGAGAAAAGACGTGGTGCTGGTGGTAGTTAATCGGTTTAGCAAAATGGCGCATTTTATATCATAGCCGTCTCTACCTAATGCAAAGACTCCTGCACAGGTGTTTGTCAATAACATTGTGAAACTACATGGCATTCCCTCTGATGTGGTGTCTGATCGGGGGACTCAGTTTGTTTCCAGATTCAGGAAAACGTTCTGTACTCGAATGGGGGTACAATTGTTCTTTTCTTCGGCTTTTTAGCTTCAGTCGAACGGACAGACGGAGCACACTAATCAGAATCTGGAGACTTACTTGAGATGTTTTGTTTTGGAGAACCAGGAGGAGTGGTCTTCCTTCTTGTTAGCTGAGTTTGACATTAATAACCGTAGACAGGAGTCCACTTATAAGTAGCCATTTTTTGGGGCATATGGATTCCATCCGCAGTTTGGCACATTTTCGGGTTCTCAAACTTCTGGTATTCCTGAGGAGGAGCAATTTTCCTCTTCTTTGTCTTTGATTTGGTGGAAAATTCAAAATAACCTGAAAAACGGGCAACAGGTATAAGCGTGTGGCTGACAGGAGACATATGAATGGTCCAGACCTGAGAGTGGGTGATTCTGTGTGTCTGTCCACAAGAAAAATTAAGCTTAAAGAGGAGCTTAAGTATCATGACATATACAGCGGCGCCCAGGGATCTCACTGCCCTTACTATTATCCCTGGGCGCCGCTCCGTTCTCCTGCTATGCCCTCTGGTATGTTCGGTCACTTGGTTATAGTAGGAGGAGACTGCCCTTGTTCTCCTGGGTGTCTCCTTCTCCTAGGCTGTAGCGTCGGCCAATCGCAGTGCAGAGCTCACAGCCTGGGAGAAAAAAACTCCCAGGCTGTGAGCTCTGCGCTGCAATTGGCCAGCGCTACAGCCTGTGAGAAGGAGACGCCAAGGAGAACAAGGGCAGTCTCTTCCTACTATAACCAAGTCCCCTAAGTCTCCGCCTACTATAACAAAGTGACAGAACATACCGGAAGGCATAGCAGGAGAATGGAGCGGCGCCCAGGGATAATAGTAAGTGCAGTGAGATCCCTGGGCACCGCTGTACAGATCATGACACTTAGTTCGCAATTTTTTGCTAGGTGAAAGGTCCTCTTTAAGGTACCTTCTTGGAAGTTGGGCCCAAGATTTATTGGTCCATATAAGATCATTGCCATTGTTAACCCTACTTTCGTCTTGAACTTCCTCAGGCTTTGAAAAGTCATAACGTATTTCATAAGTCGTTGTTGAAGAAATGTGTCGAACCTGTTGAGCCGTCCTCTTTGCCTCCCGCTCCTGTCATGGTGGACGGAAATTTAGAATTTCAAATCAGAAGGATTGTGGACTCCCGAGTTCTCCGTAGAGCCCTCCAGTACCTCGTCCACTTGGAAGGGTTACGGACCAAAGGAGAGGATGTGGGTTCCAGCAGCCGATGTTAATGCAAATCGTCTGGTTAAGGTCTTTCATAGAGCCCATCCTGATAAGGTCGGTTCTGGGTCCCCGAAGGTCACCCGCAGAAGGGGGGGTACTGTCATGGTCCCTCAGGTGACTGATGTCAGGAAATCAAGGAGATTGGCTGGGCGTGGAGTAATCTAACAGCCTCCTTGATTTCTCTTTATTCAGTGTTGATAGGGTTAATGACCACTTCCCTTTTCTCAGCTGTTGCTTAGTGGCCATCACTTCTACCCTTTATAGTCTGACCCCACCCTTCTGACTATGCAGTAGATAGCTTCATTTGGGTTTGGCTGACCTGGTGTGAGTTTGTCTCTGGTGTTTCTGCTGGTTTTACTCTACAGAAGCTAAGTGTCGCGTTTGTTTGTTATATTCACTGGCCCAGATTCAAGAAGCACTTGCGCGGGAACAAGTGTGATTTGCGCCGCGCAAGTACTGATTTGCTCCTATGCAAATTTGCGGCTGATTCTGTAAACCAGTTAAGCCTGAAATGCGGCCATTTTCCCGCGCACGCAGCCTAGCTGTTCCTGCGCAATTTTCGTGCAATTTTGCGCGGGGTGTAAGTTGCGCCTTCATGGAATTCCCTCAGCGAATATGCAAATTAGGTACTGCCGATGATTCAGAAACATGCGCGTGTGATGCGCATCTTGCGCTGGAAGCGTGCAAGCTTTTTTCCCTGGGCAAACTTGCTCCTGTTAAAAGCAGGGGCAAGTTAGCAAAAGATGGCCAAATGTCATCTGAAGGAGCGCGCAACTTCAGCAGCACCTAGACAGACGATCTGAACAAGCAGAGCACCCACATTTTCGGGACCTCACATCTGTGCACCAACATGCCAGGGGCAGCTATGGTTCTTGATATTCTATTGACTGAGCCGACTCGTAGGAGGGCACGGGAGAGGATTTACAGAGGGCGCTACAACCTTTTTCAGATGACTGATACTGAGGTGTATCGCATGTTTAGCTTTAGCCCTGAAGTCATCCTTGAGTTGGTAACAATCCTGCAGGATGACATCAGCAGCCCGACCCATCGGGGACAGGCAGTGCAGCCACTGGTGAAGGTAGTGGCAACCCTTCATTTTTTGGCAACTGGCTCATTTCAGCGCACAGGTGGAGTGGTGGCGGGGATGTCCCAATCCAGCATGAGCAGGTGTGTGCACCAAGTGATCCCTGCAATACTCAGACGAATGGGCACACAATTTATCAAACCAACCACGGCTGACGTGCGGCAGAAGGCAATCAGTGATTTTTATTTATTAGCCAGATTTCCACGCACTGTGGGTGCAATAGATTGTACCCATGTGGCACTACGCCCCCCCCCCCCCCCCCCCCGGCACCTCGAGCATATCTACTGCAACAGGAAACATTGGCATTCGATAAATGTGCAGATGATTGTGGATGCACATGGCCTCATATGGCATGTCCGTGCCAAACACCCAGGGTCAAGCCATGACAGTTTTATTTACCGACACAGCCCCATCCCAACCGAGTTTGACCAGAACATGTATGGAGACAGCTGGCTGATTGGTGAGTGACATGGGTGTCAGGTATGACTGCCCCCCCCCCCCCATGATGCACACATCACAAGGGGCACATGCACGACTAACATCCTCCTGTCTTTTCCCTTCCAGGTGACTCTGCCTATGCCCTGGGACCTCACATGATGACCCCATTTCGTAACCCTCAAACACCAGGAGAGGAAAGATATAACGAAGCCCATGCACGTACCCGTGCGGTGGTGGAGCGCACATTTGGCATCCTTAAATCTCGATTCAGATGTCTGGATAAATCAGGGGGGACCCTATTGTATTCACCCAACTTTGTATGCCAAATCGTAGGGGCATGTAGTATTCTCCACAATTTAGCTCAAAGAAGGGGCATGCACATTGAGCTACGCAATGACCTTACCCCCGAACCACGCAACCCCCCCCCCCCCAAGAAACACTACCGGATCTTCTGAGGGAAGAGCAATCCGGAATGGTCTTGTGGAACGTCTCTTTGCACATTAAACACACCCTGATCTTGTCACAAGTATAATGCATGTATGTACACCACTGTAGTCCCTAGCACACACCCGACACATGCACCCCCAATTGGATTAGACCCAACAATACCCCATGGTATTAGGGAGCAGCAACGCCGCGTCAAGGCTCCAATTATGTTGCTGTCCATTCATACACCTTTCACATGGCAGAGGGTGACACCCCTTTTCCAGCAGGAGTGCCACCCCCCCCCCCCCCCCCATTCACACACCAGTCACACTGTAGTATACACTCCTCACCGTGTGTAGGGACTACAAATAAATCTAAAAACTCATATCCTGAGCATATAAAAAAAAAATAATCTCATACCCTGAGCATATCGAAAAATAATAAAAAAATCATATTGTGTTGAGCAAAAAAATGTAGACATAAAATTATTTTTTTGTTTTTTTGTTTGGGCCAAGGGTGCCCCGGCTCTGGCTCCTCAATCTCCGTGGTGCGGAGGAGGCATGGGGTGGGGATGGAGGGGTGGGGGGAGGAGGGGGGGGAGGAGCATCAACCCCTACTTCCACACTCCTTGCAGGTGGTGGCTGCATGCCCTCCATGGCGTTGGCCAGGCGGGCAAGGATGGTGTTGGTCTGGGCCAACATCCGCATTTGGCGGGTGGTGGTATCCCGCTGATGCCGGCGGGTAACTCTCGCCTCCTCCTGCACTGCAGCGGTGTTGGCCTGCACAGCAGCGGTATTGGCCTCCACCGCAGCTGTCATCCTGCTTAACAAAGCTGGTGTGGTCTCCAGAGCCACCAAGCAGGTGACTATGGCCTTAGAGTTGCCACTAATTTCCCCCAGGCTCTGTGCCACATGTTTGTCCCGGTCCTCATGCAGGGTGAGGGCATGCTGCATAGAGGTGGAGGTGGATGCCATGCTGTCCGCCAGACGACGCACCTCTCCCACCATGGCCCCTATATGGCGGGTCTGCAGGGCCTGCTCCTCCAGCAGACCGTCACGGAGGCTGGAGGATATATGCCTCGTTTTGGACAGAGCCTTCCTGGGAGGAGAGGCTCGGCCACGGACAGAGGGAGAAGGGGAGGGGTCCACAAGGGAGGGGCTTGCCCTGGAGGGGGATGACGTGCTGGGCGGGGGGGTGGTGGGTTGCACAGGGATGGTGGTATCCTCCTGGAGGGAGCCAGAGTCCTCCTGGATGAGGAAAAAGGAATCCTCCTCCAATACCACTTGCTCCTCCATACTTGGCCCCGGTATGATCTCCTCCTGGACCAGCATAGCCAGAATGTCCATGGGGCCTGACTGGACCCCTGGCTCTGGTCTGGATGGGCTGGGTCGAGCCGCAGCCGAAGACGGCCCAGCTTCTTCTTCCTCATCACCACCTGTGGATGACACCAAAACGACATATTTTGCTGGTGCAACACACTTCTCATATGTTCACTTGTACCCCCTCCCATGATGCACAGCAGATATGAAAGAAAAATAACTTACCAGTCCCCAAGTTCCCAACAGTGGAGTCGTACCCTTCAAGTCCCTCCACCTGCTCCTGCACGAACGTTTGTGCAATAAGCTGCTCCTCCTGATTGAGCCGGATCATACATCGCGGACCACCTCCCGTGCCACCGGTATGCTTCCTGATAAGAGCCAGTTTTTCACGGACCCTGCGCCTCATATCATTTAATTTCTTCTGGATGTCATCCCAGGTACGCACTTCATTACCCAGGGCATTGATGTCCAGGGCAATGGCTTCATATATAGCCCTCCTTTGGGCAATGGTGGTGTTTGCCCGCTGGGCACCATATAGGACTTCCTTATGCTGCTGGAGTGCAGCAATCAGGATGTCCATCTCTGCAGCCACAAAGTTGGCCTTCCTTATTTTGGTCCCTTTGGGAGGTGCCATGTCTTGCAAAAGGGCTGAATTTCCTTGCTCAGGGGGGGGGTAGGAAAAAGCAGGATGAAATTCAGCAAAGAACCTGCGCAAGTCTGCTCCTATTTATTTGCTCAGTGCAAGCAGCTGAGCAGGATTTGCCCTGAAATTATGCTAGCAAACCTCTGCTGAGCCGAAAAATTCCTGAATCAGGTGGCAATTTGGCAAAATTGCTCCAGCGCAGAGAAATTCAGCTGAGCGGCTCAGGTGTAAGTAATGGGCAAATCTACCTGAATCTGGGCCACTGTTTGTATCTGGGCCTGGGACAGAGACTTCCATTCCTCCATCTGGGAAGGAATGGGTTGTCTCCGGTCCTAACCTTTTCCAGGGCCAAATAGGGATATAAAGGCCTAGGTATACTGCATATGAATATTCCTACCTTCAGGGTCTATTCATATTGATAAATAGTTAGGGCCCGGAATAGGGTTGTCTATAAGGTGACCTGTTTCTTCCCTAGTTTCCAGGCCCAGTTACTGTTCCCCTTCCCTCCTCTGTTCAGTGTGGAGTCCCCCCCCCCACACACTGATCATGACAGTATAGCTGCGGTATCTAGGCAGAATCGCACACAAATGCTGCACAATACAAATGCACTATATAGAAATTATATTATAGGTATATCACATCCCTGCCTCAATTCGATTTTTGGGGGGGCAACTGTTATATCACACCAGTTGCAATGAGTTGTTCCAATGGTGTTTGTCAATCTGTACAGCTGCGGTATCTCAGTAGAACCGCACACAAATGCTGCACAATACAAATGCAATATATAGGAATTATATTATATAAATTTTAATCACCAAACATGCGACGTTTTCAATCCTCTCAATGGGATTTTTCTCAAGCAATGACGAAAAATCCCATTGAGAGGATTGAAACGTCGCATGTTTGGTGATTAAAATTTATTTTACTTTTTCACGACTTGGATGTGCCGCGGAGTTCATTTTTTTATACAGTTTGGAGGTGGATCGCCGACTCAGCCGCTGGCACTCCGCCAGTACTATTCTGATAGTGGTGCTGCCCACATTCCTTGATTTATGGAATTATATTATAGGTATATTGCACCCCTGCCTCAATCAGATTTTTTTTGGGGGGCAACTGTTAGAACACACCAGTTGCAATTTATTATTCTAATTACGTTTGTCCCTCTGTATAGCTGCGGTTTCTCAGCTGAACCGCACACAAATGATGCACAATACAAATGCACTATAAAAAAATTATATTCTAGGTAATAATGGACGAACATCGGCCGGGAATGTTCGCGAACCGCAAGTTCGCGGCAGGCCCCATTCACTTTAATGGCAGGCGAACCTGAAAAACCTTCAGTTCATATTTGCAGCCACCAAATACTTAGTAGAAGTGTACAAATAATCCCACAACATGGAAAGTGGCATACTAGAAGGGATCAATGACAAAAATTTCAACCAAAAATATGTATCTTAATCAGGGGAAATTTTTAGGCGTCTTTAAGGGAAATTCTCTGAAATGTGTTCTGTTGGAGCCTAGAAAAGTACGGGCCTTAAAAATTAGGGCATTCATCTGACATGAAAGAAATTTTGATTATGTGGCTTGAGGTACATTATGTGGTCAATGGATAAAAATTTTACTATAGGTCACTGGACTACAGGCCCCAAACATTAGGCATTCACCGGACAGGAAAGATCAAGTAATTATGTGGCCGGAGGTATATTAAACGGTCAATGGATATCAATTTTACTGCAAACCAGTACAAATACAGGTCAAATACATATGTTTAAATGAACTAAAAATATTACATTGGATTCAAAACATGGCTAACGAAGTCCCCCCTTTTGACAAAACCCCTAATGATAATAGTTGAAATTCAATAACACGTGGTCGTCACTGGTGTTGAATTCCTCAGAGGCCCCAACAATTATTCATTCAATGAACAGAAAAGAACAAGTATGTAGCTGGAGGTAAATTACATAGTAATTGGATATGAATTTTACAGCAGGCCAGTGGACTACAAGCCCCCAAAATTCTGCATTCACCACACAGAAAAGAACAAGTAAGTATGAGGCTGGAGGTAGATTACACGGTCATTGGATATAAATTTTGCAGCAGGCCAGTGGACTACAAGCCCCAAAAATTCTGCATTCACCGTACAGAAAAGAACAAGTAAGTATGAGGCTGGAGGTAAATTACACGGTCATTGGATATCCATTTTACAGCAGGCCAGTGGACTAAAGGCCCCAAAAATTATGCATTCAGCAGAAAGAAAAGAACAAGTAAGTATGTGGGTGGAGGTAGATTACACGGTCATTAGATATCAATTTTACAGAAGGACAGGCCCCCCAAATTATGTATTCACCGTGCAGAAAAGAAGAAGTAAGTATGTGGCTGAAGGTGGTTTACACTGTCATTGGATATCAATTTTATAGCAAGCCAGTATACTGCAGGCACCATAAATTATTAATTCACCAGACAGAAAGGAACAAGTAAATATGTGGCTTGAGGTAGAATACACGGTCATTGGATATCAATTTTATAGCAGGCCAGTATACTACAGGCCCCAAATATTATGCATTCAGCGGACGGAAAAGAACAAGTAAGTATGTGGCTGGAGGTAGATTACACGATCATTGGATATCAATTTTACAGCAGGCCAGTGTATTACAGACCCCAAAAATTATGCAACACCGTACAGAAAAGACAAAGTGATTATGTGGCTAGAGGTATTTTAGGCGGTCTATGGATATCAATTTTACTGAAGGCCAGTACAAATACATATGTTTAAAAGAACTAAAAATATTAAATTGGATTAAAAACATGGTTAACGAAATTCACCCTCTTAAAAAATAAATAATGATAATAGTTTAAACACGTGGTCGTCACAGGTGTTGAATTCCTCTGAGGCCCAAAACATTAGGCATTCAACGGACAGAAAAGGCCTTTTATGCCTCATTATTTACATTCTTTGTTCTTGGTGTTGTTGGATATGTGTGGGCTGGCATAAGGAAATTCAATTTAACCTGGTCGTCAAAGGTGTTGAATTCCTCCGAGATCCATGCCTCATTCATTTTTAGAAATGTGAGGTAGTCCACACTGTCGTGAGCTAGGCAAGTGCGCGTATCGGTCACGATCCCCCTGCTGTGCTGAACGTCCTTTCGAACAGGACACTGGATGAGGGGCAAGCCAAGAGTTCCATGGCAAATTGTGCCAGCTCTGGCCACAGGTCACACCTGCACACCCAGTAGTCTAAGGGTTTTTCGCTTCTCATAGCGTCCACATCGGCCTTTAACCCAATGTAGTCAGACACCTGTCGGTCTAGGCGTTTCCTGGGGCTGGATCCGGAGGGCGGCTGTCGATGGGTTGACTGCAAGAATGATCTCATATCCGAAGTGACCAACACATCTTCAAACCGCCCTCTTCTTGCATGCGCTGTTGGATTGGTACCAGCAACTGTTTCTCTGTGAGTGGAAATTCCTCTGCCAGCACCTGCAACAGCAGAATGCAGCATTTCTTGAAGCAAGGCCTGGAAGTGCTGCATTCTGACAGCCCTCTGTGATGGTGTTAACATGTCCGCCATTTTGTGTTTGTGCCGGGGGTCTATGTACGTTGCCACCCAGTACTGGTCCTTGCCCTTTATGCTTATTATACGGGGGTCCCTCTTCAAACACTGGAGCATCAAGGTCCTCATTTGCACTAAACTGGAAGCGGTGGAGTGGCCTAGCTCCTGCTCACAGTCCAGGATAATGTCGTCCTCGGTCTTCTCCCCCCTAGCCACAGACAACACCAGGGATCCCAGAAAAGTTTAAAGCATGCTCTTCTTGCTCCTCCTTTGCCCCGACACCATCCTCCTCTGATTCCTCTTCAGACTCCTGTTGACTTGTCTCAGATGGAGTAGCCCCCCCGGGAATTCATTCAGCATTGCGACTTCCTCATCTTCCAGCTCCTGCTCCTCGACAGCTTGATCAATGTTACGATGCAATGCACGCTCCAGAAAGAAGGAATAAGCTACGATGTCACTGATGGCATCCTGGCTGCAACTGACCAGTTTGGTGATCTCATCAAATGGCCGCAGAAGTCTACATGCATTGCACATGAGCAGCCACTGGCGCTGTGAAAAAAAAACTAGTTCCCCTGTCACGACCTTTGGTCATGGTCGTGACTTCTTGTGACCGCATGCAGTTGCCTGCGGTCTAGGTGTGGTTGCCGCTGGCAACATTGGATATGTGGCAGCAGCGCTGCCTGAGCGGTGTTAGGCAGCTTGCTGCGGTAGGCATGCGGTTGCACCTGGCAACCTCTCCTTTAGGTGTGCCTTTTATTGGTGGGCACAGTGTGTTTGTTGTGTGTGGACACTGTTCCTTTTAGTTGCTGTCTTCCCTTCCCTTCTGTGGTGTTGGAAGGGTTAATTCCCTTCCCAGTGTGTCTGTGAGTCACTGGGTGTGTCTGACCGGTGGGTGGGGCCACATGGCCTATAAAGCCTCAGTTCCTGGCTTGGTTCAGTAGGTTGCTCTCAGCCATGCTGGCTGGAGCAGCCTCCTGTTTCCACCATCTACCAGTGGGGACCATCCTTCTGGTCATAAAACCTCTGTTGGGAATTTCTATGTTTCACGGTGTTATTTAGGTGTGTGTGGGGTTTTATGTTAGTGCAGCTTGTGGTCCTGGGTTCCTGTGGGATGTCTGGTGTGTGCTGTGTTCGTTGGTGTCTGAACTGCAGCACCTGCACATGGGATCAAGGGTTTGTTGTCTGTGGCAGGTGAGTGATGTGTTGGTCCCATTTGCCTGTCACTGCCATAAGTCTGTTATTGTATTCCCCTGTGTTGCTTGGCCGTTGAGACTCCTGCTCCCCCGTGCCTAGGAGGAGCAGGTCGTCTCACTCTGTCCCCTAGTACAGGGCCAACTTGAGGGCTCGTAGGGACTTTAAGGTTCCGGCGTATGAGTCCTCCTACCACCAAGGTCGGCTCATACAGATAGGAGACAGGGTCAGCGTTAGGGATGCAATAGGAGGTGACCTGCTCCCTAACTCTGTGGTCCCGGCCAAGGGATAACCCTACCATCTCCTGGCACCGCACGGCTGGGGGTTTCCCCCACCGCCAGCCGTGACATCCCCAGAACATGCCCTGTTTCAGCGCGCTCAGCAGATTGGCACCATGGGCCTGTGACCGCAGAGCTAAAAGCAGTGCAGGACCCGTGTGGCTCTTGGCTTCCAGGCACAACAGCCGCAGCACAGCATGGCAACGTCTCACCTGGCACATCGAATAGGTTCTAGGGATCTTGATGGGGTGCAGCGGAAGAGGCGTAGCAGTGGAAAATGAGGAGTCAGCTGAAGAGGAGACGGAGAATGGAGTAGGATGAGGAGAAGAAGAGGCAGGCCTACATGCAATCCATGGCGGTAACACTAAATCCACAGTGGTACTACAGGTTACATGCTTGACGGCCGTCAGAAGGTTTACCCAGTGGGCAGTAAAAGTGATGTAGCTTCCCTGCCCATGTTTGCTAGACCACGTGTCTGTGGTCAGATGTGTCTTGGCACCGACATTGTGTGCCAGAGATACATTCACTTGCCGCTGAACGTGGCCATATAGCTCCGGGATGCCCTTGTGGGAGAAATATTTCCTTCCATTGCCGTGTGCCAATGGCTACAAATTTTCTAAAGGCCTCTGAGTCCACCAGTTTATATGGCAGTAGTTGGCGGGCTAGCAGTTCCGACAAGTTGGCAGTCAGCCGTTGGTCAAGAGGATTATCCAGCGTCATTATCTTTTTACGCTCGAACAGTTGGCCCACGGAAGCCTGCCTTTAGCCAGATAAACACGACTATGGTGCGGTGGAAGGTGGAGTGGAGGACAAATGGGAGGAGAGAGGAGAAGGAGAAGAGGCAGGAAGTGGAACACCGTGAGTGTGGCTTTGTGGGTTCTGGCAGAGTTGCTCCCACTGGGCTCGGTGATGAGAGGCCAGCTGCCTTCTTAAGGCAGTCATCCCTAGGTGAGTGTTGGGCTTACCACTTATGCGTTGACAGCACAGGCTGCAGATGGCAACACTATTGTCAGCAGCTGACAAGATAAAAAAAAGGCCCACACTGTGGAGCCATGTGCCGGAGTCCTGGGAGCGCAAGATGTGACAGTGCATGGTGTATGGCTCGCTCCAGATACATTTGCAGTCTGCTATTTGCCTCCTGTGCACTGCGAGTTCTGCCTGCTTCTTCTCCTTCTCCTCCCTATCTGCTGCTCCGTCTCTCCCTCTGGACCCCCCTCCCCTTCCTCTCTTGTGGGCACCCACGTGACGTCCATCGACACGTCATCATCATCACCTTTACCACCACTGATAGCAACAGCGGGGACCACCCTCCATTAGCTGATCTGGGTACTGTCATCAGACCGCTGGGTGGCAGCCGTTGCTACCTCCTCTACCTCATCCGATGCCAAGAATGGCTGGGCATTGGTAAGGTCTGGGAATGGATGGCAAAATATTTCCTTTGACTCGAGTGGAAGGGCTATGGTGGTGGTGGTGATGGTTGTGGTGTCTTTGGGGTGCACACAGCAGAGAGGGAGGAGGGTGCAGAAGCGGAAGGCTGAGTGAGCCCCTCAACCAACTCTGGTGCATTCTTTGACGTAATCGCACGCACCTTCTCCGATTTCCCACTTAGGCTCCAACCTGGTGCACCTGCCTGACCCCTACCACCCCTGCGGAAAGGCCTTCCTCTTCCTCTGCCTGTCATTTTCAAAATGACCCTGTGCCAAAGTCCCTAGAAAAGAGCAGTATTTGTGGAAGCAGGTTTATCGCAGGCCTCAATCAGTATTTGGTGGAAGCCGGTATATCGCACCCCTCGATCAGTATTTTGTGGAAGCAGGTATATCAAACCCCTTAATCATTATTTTGTGGAAGCAGGTATATAGAACCCCATATCAATATTTGGTGGAGGCAGGTATATCGCACCCCTCAATCAGTATTTTGTTGAAGCCAGTGTATCGCAGGCCTCAATCAATATTTGGTGGAAGCAGGTATATCACACCTCTCAATCAGTATTTTGTGGAAGCAGGTATATAGAACCCCTTAATCAAAATTTTGTAGAAGCAGGTATATCGCACCCCTCAAGGTTTGAATTTGCAGACACATTTCGGGCATTCCACATTCTAGAGTGAGAAATGTGTCTGCGGTCAGTTCACACTATGCGGCTGTTCATGGAGGTGATGTTACAGGGATACAGGTTCAGGGACTTGAAACAGTTAATCCTCCAGCTCGAGGAGATGACTACAGAAGGAAATTGTTGAACAGGGAATCTTTTTGGATCTTTCGTATGGGTTTATGTATTCCTAAGGGATTAAACCGCAGACATGACTTGATTCTTCATTATTGACTCTTTGTGCAAAATTGCTTTTATGAATGTATTTTTTATTAAAATGTTGTAATATAAGAACACTTTGTATTTTATTTGCCTGAAGGTGTGGCTAAGGTTAACTATGGTCACCTGACTGTTTTAGCTGGCCACTATAAAAATCCAAGCCTGTGTAGTCTACCCTTGTCATGAGTAAGGATCAGTATGCTATGATCCGAAACACATAGACGTGGACTTTCTTTTTGGTTTTTAATGCACTACTTTAATAAAAGCTGCCACGTTTTGTATTGGAATCTGGATTCCTGTTTTTCTGTTTGGATATTGCCCCCACGCTATGTCCGAGGCGTGCTTCCTGGTTCCGTGATCAATTACAGCCAGGTGAGCGCACATCCCTTTCTATTTTGCTGAATCAATATTTGGTGTACCCAGGTATATCGCACCCCTCAATCAGTATTTTGTGGAAGCAGGCATATAGAATCCCTTAATCAGTATTTTGTAGAAGCAGATATATCGCACCCCTCAATCAGTATTTTGTGGAAACAGGTATATATATAGTAGAACCCCTAAATCAATATTTGGTGGAAGCAGTTATATTGCACCCCTCAATAATATTTTTTTGGGGCAACAGGTTCGTATATCACACCTGTTGCAAATAGTTGTTCCAATAACGCTTGTCCCTCTATATCCCAGCAGAACTGCACACAACTGCTGCACAATACGAATGCACTATAATATACTTTCTATGTTAGAAAGTATATCCGTTTTTTGGGGGGCAATTGGTATGTTAGACAGTAAATTATAAGTATATCACACTCCTCAGTATAATACACCTATCGATAGCACAGCTACACCAGTCCTTTATTTTATTTTTTAAAATTTATTTATTCAACTTTTCCATTACAGCACCAAGTTAAAAAGAAAATTTGACAATACCAAATTCGAGTACATCCATACAGACATCCGTACATCCTGACATAGCAGATATAATAAGTTATATGTCATTTTGAACAGAAAGTAAAATACAATATTTGCTAACAGACTAAAGGCAGTTATTGATAGGTTAATCCATCCAGATCACACTGGATTTATACCCAAGAGATTGGTACAATCCAGTCTACGCAGAGCATTTTTAAATATCCAGGTTGACCAGGGGGTGACTCCCGCTCCATCCAGTCATTAGATGCTGAGAAGGCATTTGACAGGGTGGAGTGGGAATATCTCTGGAAAGTAATTTATAGGATGAATATGGGCAAATAGTGTATCAAATGGGTCCAGACCCTTTACAACCACCACAAAGCCAAAATTAACATCAATGGAGTATGGTCGGAGCAAATTGAGCTGCATAGAGGTACAAGACAGGAGTGTCCCCTTTCTCCTTTACTGTTTGCTTTATTTATAGAACCATTGGCACCTACACCAGTCCTTAAAAGGACTTTTGTGGCCCTATTAGCTAGCTGTCCCTGCTCCACACAGCAACCTCTCCCTACACTGGCAAAACACAGAATGTAAAATGGCTGCTAGATTGGGTTCTGTGATAGGGTGGGGGTGTGTCCATGTGCTGAAGCGTCTCAATTGGCTGTCCTGTCACACCAGATGGATGTGTCATGGGTCAAAGTTCGGCACAATGCAAAAGAATATGGCACTGACAGACATCGCCATATGTTCGCATGTTTGGCGAATTACGAACGATCAAAGTTCGCCGCGAAACAACCGCAGGGCGAACCACAAGGCCATCTCTACTCACAATCTCTGTTCTAGTTCATGCCAAAGGTGTTCTTCAAAATTCTTTACAGGCTAGTCAAGTTCTTCCACACCAAATCCACACAGCCATGCTTTGCGCCCTGAGCACCGTCATATAGGAACACAAAATGGGCTTCCCGAAACTGTTTCCACACAGTTGAAAGCATACAATTGTCCAAAGTATCTTGGTATGCTGAAGCATTAAGATTTCCCTTCAGTGGAACTAATGAGCTTAGCCCTACCCCTGAGAAAAATCCTCATTGCATTATCTCTCCACCATCAAACTTTACAGTTGGCACAATACACTCAGGCAGGTAATGTTCTCCTGGCCTTTGCCAAACATAGACTTGTTCATCAGACTGCCAGATAGAGAAGTGTGATTTGTTAGTCCACAGAATATGTGTCCACTGAGTCCAGAGCTTTACACCACTTTGATACTTGGTGTTGTGCTTGATGATGTAAGACTTGTATGCAGCTGCCTGGCCATGGAAACCCATGACATGAAGTTTCTGGTGCACATTTCTTGTTCTGATGTTAATGGCAGAGGATGTTTGAACTCTGCAGTTATTGAGTCAGCAGAGCGTTAGTGATCTTTATGCACCTTTGTGTAACTTTATGCTTTATGTAACCTTACGTGGTCTTCCCCTTTGTGGATGAGTTGCTGTTTTTCATAAAAGTTTCCACTTTGCAATAATACCACTCACAATTGATTGTGGAATATCAAGGAGGGGTGAAATTTTACCAACTGACTTGCTGCAACGGTGGCATCTTATTACAGTACTATGCTGGAATTCATTGAGTTTGTACCCATTCTTTTACAAATGTTTGTGAAGACAGACTGCATTCCTAGAGGCTGGAATTGATGCACCTATAGCAATGGGATGAATAAAACACCTGAATTCAGAGATTACGAGCTATGTCCTAATACTTTTGTCCATGTAGTGTATGTTGCCATTTATTTCTTTTTTGTTTAGTTGTCGTGGCCATTTTGCAATTGTAACATCAGAAACAACACTATATAGGCTGATTCTCAGAAACGGAGGGCAAGGTCAGTGGAGCAAGAACATTTTTTTTTATATATATAAAAGGTCAGAAAATCTTTATGAGGAAAATGTTCCTATATGATTTTTTTAAATATATATTTTTTTATAAACAAATAGGGCTCTACGTTTTAGCTGAATTAACATTACCATGAATAACAGTATAATATTTTCTGCTGACATAGGGCATGATTTTGTATTTTATTGTCTCTACAGTTCATGTCATTTTTTTTTTTTTTTTTTCATTTGCTGCAGATATGGCTCCTCTGTCCTTCAGAGTATTCCTACTGCGAGGTTTTCTCATGATAGGTCAGGTAATGTTAATTAGAGTTCTCCTGAATGCTAAAAAATCTAGTGCAGGGCATAGTTCCAATGCAGATATATATATTTCATTTGAAGAAGTATTATAAAGATTGTCTAAACTGTAGAAAATAATGTACTTGATTGTACTGTACTTGACACTGCTTACATAGTTACATAGTTAATACGGTTAAAAAAAGACATAAGTCCATCAAGTTCAACCAAGGGATAGATTTTCATAAACATTAATATCATTTACTTTTAAGAAACCCTCTAAACCATTTCTAAAACTATCCACTGTTCCTGCTGTGACCACGTCCTGAGGAAGTCTATTCCACAGAGTCACAGTTCTTACAGTAAAGAAGTTTTGACGCTTCTAGAGACTGAACTTTTTCTTCTCCAGTCGCAGGCAGTGCCCCCTTGTCTTTTGAGGGCATTTAACATGAAACTGTTTTTCACCATATTTTTGTATGGCCCATTTATATATTTGTATAGGTTAATCATGTCCCCCCTTAGACGTCTCTTCTCAAGACTAAATACATTTAATTATTTTTATCTTTCTTCATAACTAAGACCCTCCATGCCCTTTATCAGTTTAGTCGCTCTCCTCTGTACTTTTTCCAGCTGCAGTGCATCCTTTCTATGGACTGGTGCCCAGTTCGTACCGAACGTTACGATTTTTGGACCCCGGAACCGAACCCGAACATTTCAAAAGTTTGGGTTCGGGTTTGTTGTTCGGTGATTTCTTAGAGCTTTTTGAAAGGCTGCAGAGCAGCCAATCAACATGCGTTTAACTGTGTGACCTTAAAATCCATCACAGACATGCCTACGAATGGCATGGCTGTGATTGGCCAGAGCAGCATGTGACTCAGCCTCTATATAAGCTGGAGTCACGTAGCGCTGCACGTCACTCTGCTGTTACTAGTGTAGGGAGAGGATGCTGCTGGCAATTTCAGGGAGAGAATAGGACAGAATCTGTGATCAGAACTCCAATTTAACTCAGCAATCTACATACATTTAGTTGTGTGGGTGCAGTACACAACCTTTTTACCCTGCCCTGAGCCCAGTGACAGAAAAAAATAACTTTAATGCATCTTTGCTGTTGTGACATTCAAATCCAAGCTTGAAATACTGCACTAATAATCAGGTTTTAAAAAAAGCACCCTTTTTTGGCAATATACAACATCTGGTGCATTTGTGATTAGTCAGTGTGCAATTTAAGCTAGAAATACAGCCATAATTTTCTGGGTTTTTACAAACACCCTTTTTTGGCAAAATACACAATTTTACAGCCCTTGCAGCAGCACGTGTGAAATTCAATCGCTATATACAGCTTTCATATTCTGTTATTGAAAAAACAACCTTTTTTTGCAAAATACTTAATATTGTAGCCCTTGCTGCATCTGTGATTGTTAAAAACAAGTTTTACAAATTTAAATAATTTTCTGGCTTTGAAAAAACACACATTTTTGGCAATATCCAACATCTTGTGCCTTTGCAGGAATTTTTAGTGTGCAATTTAAGCTAGAAATACAGCCATCATTTTCTGGGTTTTTAAAAACACCCTTTTTTTACAAAATACACAATTTTACAGCCCTTGCAGCATCAGCACGTGTGAAATTCAAGGGTTATATACTGCATTCATATTCAGTTATTATACAAACACCCGTTTTGGGCAAAAAAGTTTATTTTGCAGCTTTTGCAGCATATGTCATTGTGAGATACACACTTTAGATACTGTGGTTATATTCAGTTATTTGAAAAACAGCCATTTTGTGCGCAAAACTTAAATTCCGGCCTAGTCTGGATCAGTACGTGTGAGATACAACCTTTAGGTACTGTAGTTCTATTCAATAATTTGAAAAACAGCCATTTTGTGCACAAAACTTAAATTCCGGCCTAGTCTGGATCAGGACATGTGAGATACACGCTTTAGATACTGTCGTTCTATTCTTCTATTAATTAAATAGGGTCAAATAAGGGACGTGGCCCAGGTCGTGGTGCTGCTGGTGGAGCTCCTGTTGCAGGGAGAGGACGTGGTCGATCTGTGCCAGCTACATGCACAAACCCCTTCCTCAGGTGCGAGTAGGCGACAGAACCTGCAGCGGTATTTGGTACAGGCGATAGTAGATTTAGTTGCTGAAAGTGCCTACAGTTCCTTCACATTGTCTCCCACCCAGTCTCCTGCTGAAAGATCAGAGTTGGCACCTGCAGCCGATGTCCATCAGTCATTCACCTCATCTCCTTGCAAATCAGCCAAGCAGTCTGAGCCCCAAGTCATGCAGCAGTCTCTTCTGTTTTTTGATGACTCTGTTAGCAGGGTTTCCCAGGGCCATTCACCTATCCCTGCCCCAGAAGTAGAAGAAATTGAGTGCACTGATGCCCAACTACTTATGTTTCAAGATGAGTACATGGGAGGACCATCGCAGCACGTCTCGGATGATGAAGTAACACAGGTGCCAACTGCTGGGGCTTTCGAAAGTGTGCAGACTGACAAGGAGGGCAGGGGTGAAGACTGGGTGGAAGATGATGTGGAGGACGATGAGGTCCTCGACCCCACATGGAATCAAGGTCATGCGAGTGACCTGTGTAGTTCAGAGGAAGAGGCGGTGGTTGCAGAAGAGGGAGCAGGGTGCAAAAGCGGAGAGGCGGTGCCCTAGACATTACGCCTGCTACTGCCCACTGCAGCAAGGGACCGAGCACACCAAAGCCAGCTCCAATGAGTTCCCTGGCGTGGCAGTGCTTCAGACAATGTGTTGACGACAAGACACGAGTGGTTTGCACGCTGTGCAATCAGAGCCTGAAGCGAGGCATAAATGTTCTTAACGTGAGCACAAACTGCATGACCAGGTATTTAAGTGCAAAGCACGAGCTGCAGTGGAGTAGACCCCTCAAAAACCAAAAAAGGTCTTTGGCTCCTCCTGCTTCCTCTTCTGCTGCAGTCTCGGCCTCTTCATCCACTTCTGGAGTGACAGTGCCACTGGCCAGCAACACCACCACCTGGGTCACCAAGCATCTCCACAATGTCCCACGGAAGCGTTCAGCTCTCCATCTCCCAAACACTGGAGCAAAATAGGAAGTACCCCCCTACCCACACGCAATCCCTGGCCCTGAATGCCAGCATTTCTAAATTACTGGCCTTTGAAATGCTATCATTCCGTCTGGTGGACACAGAGCGTTTTAAAGGCCTTATGGCGGTGGCTGTCCTACAGTACGTCATGCCCAGCCGCCACTACTTTTCCAGGCGAGCCATCCCTTCCCTGCACAAACAATTTGGGGGACAAAATCAGGTGTGCACTGCGCAACGCCATCTGTAGCAAGGTGCACCTCACTACGGATATGTGGACCAGTAAGCATGGTCAGGGACGTTATATCTCCATAACAGCACACTTGGTAAATGCAGTGACAGCTGGGCCTGAGGCAGATAGCAGTTTGGCACATGTTCTTCCACCACCGAAGATTGCAGTTTGCCTCCTGTTGTTTCCTCCTCCTACTCGCTTCCTCATCCTCTACTGGCTCCTCATCCGGTCAGCGTAACACCTTCACCACCAACTTCAGCACAGCCAGGGGTAAACGACAGCAGGCAGTTTTAAAACTTTTCTGTTTGGGGGACAAACCCCACACAGCGCAGGTGCTGTGGACGGGCCTTGAACAACAGACCGATGAGTGGTTTGTGCCAGTAAGCCTCAAGCCCGGCCTGGTGGTGTGCGATAATGGGCAAAATCTCGTTGCAGCTCTGGGACTAGCCGGTTTGACGCACATCCCTTGCCTGGCACATGTTCTGAATTTGGTGGTGCAGAGATTCCTCAAAAATTACCCCAATATGTCAGAGTTGCTGCATAAAGTGTGGGCCGTCTGTGCGCTCTTTCGGCGTTCTCACCCTGCTGCTGCTCGCCTGTCAGCACTGCAGCATAACTTTGGCCTTCCCACTCACCGCCTTATATGCGACGTGCCCACAAGGTGGAACTCCACCTTGCACATGCTGGCCAGACTGTTCGAGCAGCAGCAGACGATAGTGGAGTTTCAGCTGCAGCAGGCACAGGTGAGTCACTCTGGGGAACAGCACCACTACACCACCAATGACTGGGCCTCCATGCGGGACCTGTGTTCCTTGTTGCGCTGTTTCGAGTACTCCACCAACATGGCCAATGCTGATAATGCCGTTCTCACCGTAACGATCCCACTTCACCAGATCAGGTTTATTTATAAGGTCCATGTGCTATAACATCTTAATTGGCTGTCCTGTTCCACCTTATGTGTCATGGGTCAAAGTTCTTCACAATGTAAAAGAATATGGCAGGCACAAATATCGCCATATGTTCGCCCGTTCGGCAAACAGTGAGCAAGCAAAGTTCGCCGCAAAACGACCGCCGGGCGAACTGCAAGGCCATCTCTAGTCCAAAACACAGAAGAGATGCAAATATTTCCTTTACATTTTATATCTGTTACATTTATCTCTGTTACTTCTACCAAATCATCATTCTTGGTCTCTATGTCCTCAAAAAGTCAACGAGATGCAGAGAGAGGGGGAGCTGGATGTTCATGAAGACATATTCTCATCAATATTAGATGATGGGAAAAAGGAGGAAAAGCAGATAGCAGAATAAGGGCTCACACCTGTAGGACAGAAGAGTCCCAGGGTTGATCAGTAGTGATGAGCGGCAGGGGTCATATTCGAATTCGCGATATTTCACAAATATTTTGTAGAATATTCGTTAAATATTCGCAAATTCGAATATTTGTTATATTCTATGATTTTTTTACTTGAAAAATCGGCAAGGTAATGATAGTGTAATATGCGAATTTTAGTAATGCAAATTTTTCAACTTACAACTACGGTATTAGACAAAGAAGATTATAGCACTATATTAGCTAAATTGCTCTATATTCGTTTATTTTTTCCGAATATTCGCTATATTGCTATATATTCTTGTTTTAGAATATTACAAATATTCCAAAAAATGAAGTTATAGCAATATAGCGAATATTCGAAAAAAAAACGAATATCGAGCAATTTAACTAATATAGTGCTATAATTTTCTTTGTCTAATAGTTGCAATTTTTTTCTCATCTCAAGCTAAATTGCTCTATATTTATTTTTGGGGAATATTCGCTATATTGCTATAACTTCATTTTTTTTTTGAATATTCGTAATATTCTAAAACAAGAATATTTAGCAATATAGCGAATATTCAAAAAAACAAACAAATATAGAGCAATTTAGCTAATATAGTGCTATAATCTTTTTTTTAATAGTTGTAATTTTTTTCCAATCTGAACTTCAGATTGTACCCTTTCTACACGTGCCGCACATAGGACTGTAGCGGTGAACCGCTACACTCACTCCAAGTGCAACAAGAACAAAATCAAGGTACGGACATGCGCCTTTTTTAGAAGAAACCAGGCAGTACACACCCAGCTGCACAGAAAACTAGGGTGACACAGACTTGATAAAGGGGCCGTCGAGACCCCGAAACGCGTTGTCTCAAAATAAACTTTATTGTATCCTGTACCGGGTCGTGGTAATGCGCCTTATGATCGTCTACCAGCTCGATCACTCCACAGTGACAAGCTAAGACACGTTTTCCAATATATACCAAAGTGGCGACTTGGCCTTCGTCCCAAGGGGCTTCTTGACGCATTTGGCAGCACCGACCTGCACCATTTATACCTCACAGCTCACCTGCAATATGGTTGCACTTAACTTCACGTGCAACCAGAACAGGTGAGTCTATCGTATCCACCAGCTCTTTGAAGGAAGCTGTTATACCTCGATTTACTTACCCTATGAGCGCCTTTCTCACTCTTTGGCCGTTACCTTACGTTCCATTGAAACAGCCTGCTTTTCCATCGGAGATTTGGCACTATTGAAATGGTGTATAGTGCACCTTTCAAGTTTATCTTTATCCTGAACATGACCCTTTCCAGGAATAACCACAGTTCCTTTCCAGATGGAATGCATTTAAATATACTGTACAAACCTGTGTGTTCAGGGGACAAAGGAGGCAGCCACCTATACCCAGTAACTGGTGCTAGATGATTGCCTTGTCAGTGAACAAATGTACAATGCGCAGAGATTGGATAAGGTTTCAAGATTCTCTTTTCTTTGTCAGCCTTCTGATCATTTGTTAATTGAAGTAATAGAAAATCTATCTATTGTGACAATGTCTCATTGCAAACTCATTGCAAATGCTTCCGTTATTTGTTAATTTCTGTTAGAAAAGTTTAAAACGTATTTTCTTTAGTGAATTTGACGGTGACCTTGAAAAGATATAAAATGCCTCCTTAAACGGAAATGGTCCCAGCTGCTGCCACCAGAGAACCTACAAGTTCATAAGTACGAAAAGCAGAAAAAACACTTTGCCACAATTTAGTCACATGAAGAGCAACATATGCCATGCAGTCATAATGAAAAGTACAACTTGTTTGTTCGCAAAGATCGTTAAAAGGTCCCTAATTAATTAGCAAGGATCTGTTCTCTCTGGCTGCTTCTCACATCCTACCCTCAGCTCCTACATTTTGTTTCGAAGAAATTGCCTTATTTAATTATATTAACTCATTCAGTTGAAATAAAATAGACAAAGCAGTATCCAATGCTGCCGACAAAACCAGCTGCTTTCTAAAATAAATATCATACTGATATTAATACTGAAATATAAATACGTTCTCCGTTTCTCAGTTTATAAAATGACATTTTCACTTAGGCTGGGTTCACACTTGAGCGTTTTTGATATGCGCGTTTTTGTTGCGCATTTTATGCGCATTTTTGTCCATAGTCAACGCGCGTATTATGCGCGTTTGTGTGATTGACAGCAGTGTTGTCCAATGAAAATAGAGCCCTGTCTATATGAAAGGTGTCTAATGAGAGACAAATGCAGGTTGGAAATTTCATGTGTGTTGGGAGAGTGGATTGTTTGCAGTCATGGAATTCTCCAGAAGGCGACCAATTGCGACATTTTTATTGCCTGTTGCTATGTGCTAAACGCGCGTTCGTACGTGCGTTTTTCTTGTCACAAACGCGCAAAAGAACATATTTGCGCGTTCCTATGCAATCCTATGGCCGCAAACGCGCGACAAAACACCCCAAAGAAGCTCAATAACTTTTTTGAGCGTACGGCGTTTTTCAGCGCGTTCAAACGCGTTGTAAAACGCTCAAGTGAGATCCAGGGCCATAGGGAAGCATTGGTTTTCATGTGTTGAGCGTTTTACAGCGCATTTGAACGTGCTGTAAGACGCTCAAGTGTGAACCCAGCCTTAGGGCACATACACTCAGTCACATTATAGCTTTATCCATTCAGACCTTGCGCTCCTAAAATTTGCCCACTGGCTCTTGGTATCGCCCATACGGCCCAGGTAGGTTTAGCGTTAGGTCCCGAGCTACTTGAGAAACCTTGGCGCGGTGCTCGGGCTCAGACATGTCCTCACGTAGGACATGTTGGCTAATCTCCCAATTTTAATACCAGTTTGAGGGCTTAGTAAGACTGCAGAGTGCACCTGTCTTTGTTTTTGTTATATTATAATATATACTGTTTCACATCCACACATTTGCCATCCTGTGTAGGATGTCCATTGTGGTACTTGTGGTCCGCTGCAGGCATCCTCCATTGTATACATTTTTGCTGGGGATTGCCATTAGCAGCGGACTACAAGTGCAGGATCTGCCCCCCCCCCCCCCCGGTATAGATGCACCACTGCATATGGGGTTGAGCACTTCCTGCTTTGTATACCACGCCAATTTGTACTTTATCCATTCATGTCTAAGTTGTACGAAGCCTTTATATGGCACCCAAAGAAGTTTGTTCATATGATTATATTTTCTGACAGATACATATGATTTAATATGGAGAAAAATCATCCCACATTCTATCAGATACATATAGAAGCATTACCTGCGGGGGTAATTATCTCCATAATATGGTGCTGTACTTGCAGGTGTTCATGTGGCTCGGTTGTACAGTGCCACAGGGAATCTGTGAGTCACCCTATAGGCTCTGTGGACACAGCTCTGTTGTGGCCTTGAGCCTATGAAATAATCATTTATTTCTTCACTTGAACACTGAATATGGATTTTAAGTGCATTAAACATTTTTATGAAATATCTGTTCTTTAATGATTGCATTATTGTAATATTTTGTCTAGTTTTAAAACGATTTCACTCGATAGTAATAACAATTTACGGCACACGTGCTAAAGACTACTTTCACACTAGCGTTAATATTTTGCGATATTGAGATACGTCATAGGGTTTCAATACCGGAAAAAAACTCTTCCGTTTTGTCCCCATTCATTGTCAATCGGGACAAAACGTAACTGAACAGAACAGAATGCTCCAAAATGCCTTCTGTTCCGTTTGGTTGCGTTCTCATACCGGAGAGCAAACCGCAGCATGCTGTGGTTTGCTTTCCGTCATGAAATGGGGAGCAAGACTGATCTGTCATGACCCACAATGCAAGTCAAAGGGGATGACACAATCTGACACAATAGAAAACGGATCCATCCAACATTGACTTTCAATGGTGTTCATGACGGATCCGTCTTGGCTATGTTAAAGATAATACAACCGGATCCGTTCATAACAGATGCAGACGGTTGTATTATCAGTAATGGAAGCGTTTTTGCTGGTGTGAAAGTAGCTAAATTAGCACGTATAGCTTCTGGATGCAGAGAAAATACCATGTCCAGCAGTGTCAAAAATTTTAATCCAAATTTAATACATATGTGGTGTCCAGCTACTAGATAGAGGATGAAAAAATGCTCACCCAGATCCAATGATGAAGAATGCATCTAAGGATTAAAACGCGATAGCAGTTTTCTGTCCTGTATCTTGTGGCTGCACACTACTTAATGCATATTCCATTCAATTGGAGTTTTACTTTTCGATATTTTGGTGTTAGACATCATCTTTCTCTCTGCATCTCGTGGTCCATGCACCAAACACACTGGAGGAACACACAAGTACATCAGGGCAGTAAGCTGACATTCATTACTTTGCTTGAAATAGCTCTTGGATATCTGAAGCTTGGTTTCAGCAAACAACAATGAATAATATGTGAAGACAGGAGGACAACAGCGCTTGTTTTGTTTTTTTTACAGATTTTCTTAACATTTACTGTTGTATGACTCAATAGCACATTGTGTCTGCTATTAATCTAGAGGAAATATCTGAAAAACAGGCACTAATATCTATTGTTTTCTCACAAAAATAAAGTGCCCTAAATGTATTTAGCTAGTGCTCCATGGTAATGCAAGGTTGAGAGATAGGAAAATGACATTACATTTGTATCATGTCTGATATGGTAGGTAACAGACGCGCGGCGCAGAGGGGAGGGAAGGGGAGTACCCTACCACTAGGAAGAGGGAGGAGTGGTGACCCCTAACTCACCTAGCACTGGCACCTGGTTTCCCTGATGTCCCTAGACGGGCTGCTCACCCGTACACCGATCACGTGCCTTGTCCCTGGCTTACCCTGAAAGAAGCCCTAGGTAGTGAATAGGATGGCGATGGGAGCACTAGTCCTCACCACTGACACCTAGGGTAACAACAGGGAAAGGACAAACAACACAAACACCACAAACAATCCCCGAAGGGAGACAACAACAGGAGTGAACAGAAGATCCAAAAGCTCCAGTTCCAACGGCTCCACAGCAACTCCAACTCCACCAGAGGTCAGAATAAAGATCTGGAAGGAAGGTCTATTATTTGGCAACAAGGGAAGCAGAAAGGGAGAATATATAGTAGCTGGGAGTGGCTGACAGAGAACAGCTGAAAGGAAAAGCTGCAGATTCCAGAATAGGACAAAAAGGATCTCAAACCTAAGCAAGAAAACCTGGAGCGGAATCCATTCCCACCCGCTGCGACCTTCTGACCCCAGGCACAACAGGGTCAGCGATAGGTCGTGACCAGTGAATAAAGATAAATGGCGGCACTCACCTTACGTTGCAAAATGTCCTTTTTATTTCAGCAGAGGGGAGGGATACAAAACAGGATACAATCGCAGGTTACATGGCGGCGGCCGTTTCGCGTTGTCCACGCTTCATCTGGCCACGTTTGACTGACTCAAGGTGCTGACCTGTAGTACCACAGGTGCTGACTAAATGCTCTAATTGTGGTGTCTGCATCATGTAGTGGGCGTAACGGCACCCTGGTGTGTCAGCCAAACAGAAACAAAGTAAGGCTGGTTTCACACGGGCGTTGCGGATTGGGGCTGGATGCGTTCAGAGTGCGTTCAGTAAAACTCACACTATTTTGCAAGCAAGTTCAGTCAGTTTTGTCTGAACTTGCTTGAGGATGCAATGCGTTATTCACGCAGCCCCGTTCACTTCTATGGGGCCAGGGCTGCGTGAAAAACGCAGAATATAGAACATGCTGCGATTTTCACGCAACGCAGAACTGATGCGTGAAAAACAACGCTCATGTACAAAGCCCCATTGAAATGAATGGGTCAGGATTCAGTGCGGGTGCTACGCATTGCACCCGCGCGGAAAACTCGCTTGTGTGAAAGGGACCTAACACATATAATTAAAAGCAATAATCAATTTATGAATGTCACAGAAAAACACTCATGTCCAGTTTCTCATTTAAACCTAAGGGGCCAGTGGCTGCGGCGCGTATGATCCAGCGTCCTGGATAGGTCGTGACACCCTTGTGACAATTTGTGATAGTCCTAACATATTTTCCACTGATCAGCTATCATAGAAAGCTTAATGAAACGTACAGGTTACCTTATGGAACCTTAGCCCAAGTGTACATTTAGCTATAGTGATTTTGTGTTATATCTGTCATACAGGAGCAGATCCCCAGACCATTATATTTGTTTTATGAATCCCCAATGCCCCATGCATAAACTCAGTACACAATAATGAAAATAAAAGATTACTTCTTCTCTTCAATATATTTATAAATGATCTTGTAGAAGGCTGGCACAGTAAAATATCAATTTTTGCTGACGATACTAAACTGTGTAAAGTAATTAACACAGAAGAGGACAGTATACTGCTGCAGATGGATCTAAGTAGATTGGAGGCTTGGGCAGATGAGGTTTAATATACTGTAATGAAAAGCACTAAGGATGAGCAATCTGGTTCTACTTGTTCATAATTCAGTCTGACTTTTTCAAAAAGTTCAAATTGGCAGGAATTTTGGAGAGAGAAAGCAAGATTAGCAAACACACATATACACTCACCTAAAGAATTATTAGGAACACCATACTAATACGGTGTTGGACCCCCTTTTGCCTTCAGAACTGCCTTAATTCTACGTGGCATTGATTCAACAAGGTGCTGATAGCATTCTTTAGAAATGTTGACCCATATTGATAGGATAGCATCTTGCAGTTGATGGAGATTTGAGGGATGCACATCCAGGGCACGAAGCTCCCGTTCCACCACATCCCAAAGATGCTCTATTGGTTGAGATCTGGTGACTGTGGGGCCATTTTAGTACAGTGAACTCATTGTCATGTTCAAGAAACCAATTTGAAATGATTCGAGCTTTGTGACATGGTGCATTATCCTGCTGGAAGTAGCCATCAGAGGATGGGTACATGGTGGTCATGAAGGGATGGACATGGTCAGAAACAATGCTCAGGTAGCCCGTGGCATTTAAATGATGGCCAATTGGCGCTAAGGGGCCTAAAGTGTGCCCAGAAAACATCCCCCACCCCATTACACCACCACCACCAGCCTGCACAGTGGTAACAAGGCATGATGGATACATGTTCTCATTCTGTTTACACCAAATTCTGACTGTACCATTTGAATGTCTCAAGAGAAATTGCGACTCATCAGACCAGGTAACATTTTTCTAGTCTTCAACAGTCCAATTTTGGTGAGCTTGTGAAAATTGTAGCCTCTTTTTCCTATTTGTAGTGGAGATGAGTGGTACCCGGTGGGGTCTTCTGCTGTTGTAGCCCACCTTTCTTTCCCATTCTGACATTCAGTTTGGAGTTCAGGAGATTGTCTTGACCAGGACCACAACCCTACATGCATTGAAGCAACTGCCATGTGATTGGTTGACTAGATAATCGCATTAATGAGAAATAGAACAGGTGTTCCTAATAATTCTTTAGGTGAGTGTAGATTTCTCAACAGTATAAGTATTGTCTAAGGGGTACTCTTTCTCATTATCGAGAGCCCTCGTATGCCACTTACGTGTGCACAGTATTGTAGGCCATGCAATGCCCCTTTAAGTTTCTGTGAAGGATATTTAAATTAGCTTTCCTAAACCTATCTGGTGACAGCAGATGTTGGCCATGATAATTTGCAAATATTTTACTTCAAAATCAAGATGGGAGTTGTCTCACCTATAATAATCATCACATGCATCAACTGGTCTTCATAATATAAATAGTACCCACCCAGAGGTTCCCCTTAAAGCTTTGCAACTTAAAAAAAAATATGTTCTCATCTGATTTACTCTGATAAATGGCTTTTGTCCTGATATAGCTATTTTCAGATGTGAGACTTGCTTAGCTCTTTTTCTAGCTTTTCTACACAATCATCTTTAAAAGGCGGAGAGAATCACTATATAAAAATAATGCAGCGCTGATATGGATGTTGTGGTTTCCTTACTGTTTACATAATTGCTATGCAGTAGTAATATTTTTAGCTCCTGCTAACCCAATTCACATGAGTATTCATCATCAGTATAGCAAAAACAGACATATTTAGCAATTTTAATTCACTATTTTTGATTAACTTCAGAGACCTCCAAAGTAACCTTCAACTGAAAGTGACACAAGAGAAATGTTACATCTCAACAAAACATGCAAGTTGGCTCTCTTTCTACAAGGACAAAAGAACCAGAATGTCTTAAAATAAAATTGCCTTACTTGGTTTACTCTCTTTGGGGTGCTCTTTATCATTAGAGAAACCCAAAAAATATGCATGAGCATTGTATACCAGACAACACTAGTCTTGGTTTCTAGGAAGAGTATATATAAATTGAATCTCTTAATTCTTCTGGCATTAGATAGCATATCTCCTCTCTTCTTTTTTTTAGGCAAGATGTTGAGCTCTGTAAAAGAATTCAAGAGGATGCATTTTTGGATTGTAATAATATTACAGGTTATACAGTAAACTAGAATCCTGGTTGTGTCAAATAGCGGATCCAGGCCGAGTGCATGCCAACATTTATTTTTTAGCTTCTGTAGAAATGTCCTATCCTTGTCCTCAAAACGGACAAGAATAGGAGTTGCCTTTTTTTGGGGGGGGGGCCGTGGAATGGATGTGAAGGTGCAGACAGCAGGCCGTGTGCTGTCCACAACTTTTGCAGCCCCATTAAAATGAATAAGTCCGCACTCAACCTGCAAAAAATGAATGAAGGAATTAGTTTTCCCCAAAATTAGGAAAATTGGCTTCTATCTCATGAGGTTAATTTGCCTTCTTGCCTTCTGGATCAACTTTGCAGGATGACAGGCTGAAATTGATGGGTCTATATCTTTTTTCAGCCTTACAAACTATGGGGGAGATTTACCAAACTGGTTTAGGGTAATTTCACACTTGTGGCAGAGGATTTCGGCAGGCAGTTCCGTCGCCGGAACTGCCTGCCGGAATCGTCAAAACGTATGCAAACTGATGGCATTTGTCCTCATCCGTATGACAAAGGCATTGAAATGCCGGATCCATCTCACTCAGGGCCGCAACCGGCATCAAGCATTTCAATAGGAATTTTGGACGGAGATAAAACCGTTGCATGCTGCAGTATTATCTCTATCCTGAAAAGTCAAAAAGACAGAACTGAAGACATCCTGATGCATCCTGAGCGGATTGCTCTCCATTCAGAATGCATTAGGATAAAACTGACCAGTTCTTTTCTGGTATTGAGCCCCTAGGACAGAACTCAATGCCAGAAAAGAATAAAGCTAGTGTGAAAGTACCCTTAGTTGCCCATAGCAACCGATCAGATTCCACCTTTTATTTTCCAAAGGAGCTGTGAAAAATGAAATGAGGAATCTGATTCGGTTGCTATGGGCAACTAAGCCAGTTCTACTTTACACCAGTTTGATAAATCTCCCCCTATGTTATTATGTTACTATTTTATCTAACTTCTCTGTATAGCACTGGAGGATGGACAACATAGGAAAATCATGTACATTGTTGCACAGGATATATACATTTTATTGTATAAAGGATACCCATAAAAGCTGTTGAATAGACATAGGTGAATGAATACACACACATTAATGGCCAACGGATGGATTCTTGAGATTTACACTTGGTAAATAATATTTTGGGGGTCAGAAATTACTATTTACTTTTAAATTCCTTTAACCCCTTCAGTACCAAGACACTTTTCACCTTAAATTCCAGGCCAATTTTTGCTAATCTGACATGTGTCACTATATGTGGTAATAACTTTACTAATAACATAACTAAGATTGTTTTCTCGGGACACATTGTACTCCATGACAGTAATACATTTGAGTTAATATATTTCACCTTTATTTATGAAAAGATCCCAAATTTACCAAAAATTCTGAAAATTTCACAATTTTCTAAATTTCATTTTCTCTCCTTTTAAAACAGAAAGTGATACCTCATAAAATATTTAATACTTAACATTCCCCATATGTCTACTTTATGTTGGCATAATTTTGTATATGTTATTTCATTTTTTTAGGACATTAGAAGGCTTAGGGCTGTTTCACACGAGCGAGTCCATTGCGGGAATCACACTCCGTGTGTGAGTGTGATTCTCCGCTCTGGACTTGCAGGAGCGCAGGGCATTATCATGATTTATAATGCTATGTGCCTCTGCTTGACCTTATTTCTACAGAATCATACTGACATCTTTATGTCACTGATTCTGTGGAAAAAAGGCCATGCAGAGACACATAGCATTATAACTCATGATAATGCCGTGCGCTCCTGCAAGTCCAGAGCGTAGAATCACACTGTGTCTAATATGTCTATCATTTTTATTTTTGTGACGTTTTACGCAGTGAAATTATTTTTGAACAGAATAAAATCTTGTTTTTGTGTTGCCATTTTCCGAGACCAATTTTTTTATTTTTTGGGCGATTGTCTTAGTTAGAGGATCATTTTTTGCAGGATGAGATGATGGTTTGATTGGTACAATTTTGGGGTACATAAGACTTTTTGATCGCTTGGTACACTTTTTGTGATGCAAGGTGACATTTTTTTTATGGCGTTCACCTGAGGGTTTAGATAATGTGATATTTTTATAGAGCAGGTTGTTACGGACGTGGCAATACCTAATATGTACCCTTTTTTAATTTATTTATTTAAGTTTTACAGAATAATATCATTTTTGAAACAAAAAAAATCATGTTTTAGTGTCTCTATAGTCTGAAAGCCATATATATATTTTTTTTTGTGAGATTGTCTTAGGTAGGATCTCATTTTTTGCAGGATGAGGTGATGGTTAGATTGGTACTATTTTGGGGGGCATAGGCCTTTTTGATCGTTTGGTGTTGCACATTCAATGGCGTCTGGCACACTGGAGAGGCGTTCTGTTCACGGATGAGTCACAGTTTTCACTGTTCAGGGCCGATGGCAGACAGCGTGTGTGGCATCATTGTGGATTACGTGGCCCATGGTGGGGATAGGGTTATGGTTTGGGCAGGCATATCTTATGGGCAACGAACACAGGTGCATTTAATTGATGGCATTTTGAACGCACAGAGATATCGTAACGAGATCCTGAGGCCCATTGTTGTGCCATTCATCCACAACCATCACCTCATGTTGCAGCATGATAATGCAAGGCCCCATATTGCTAGAAAAATTTTATTGTTGGCCACGGGAGTACAGGCCCCAAACATTAGGCATTCACCAGACAGAAAACATCAAGTGATTATGTGGCTGAAAGTATATTAGATGGTCATGGGATATCAATTTTACTGCAGGCCAGTAGACTACAGGCCCCAAAAATTATGCATTCACCGTACATAAAACATCAAGTGATTATGTGGCTGGAGGTATATTAGACGGTCAATGGATATTAGATGGTCTTGAGATATCAATTTTACTGCAAGCCAGTGGACTACAGGCCCCAAAAATAATTTATTCACCGTACAGAAAAGAACAATTGATTATGTGGCTGGAAGTATATTAGGCGGTCATCGTATAACAATTTTACTGTTGGCCAGTTAGATTACAGGCCCCAAAAATTATTCATTAATCAGACAGAAAACATCAAGTGATTATGTGGCTGGAGGTATATTAGACGGTCATTGTAAACAATTTTACTTCAGTCCAGTGAAGTACAGGCCCCAAAGATTATTCAATTAACTTACAGAAAAGAACAAGTGATTATGTGGCTGGAGGTATTTTAGACAGTCATTGGATATCAATTTTACAGCAGAGAGTGAGGAGGGTGCTGATAGAAAGGATGAGGAGGGTGCAGAAGCGGAAGGCTGAGTGAGACACTCAACCAACTCTGGTGCATCCTTTGTACTGTAATGTAATTGCATGCACCTTCTCCAACTTCCCACTTAGGCTCCGGCCTGGTGCACCTGCCCGACCCCTACTACCCCTGCGGAATGGCCTGCCGCTTCCTCTGCCTGTCATTTTTAAAATGACCCTGTGACAAAGTCCCTATAGAAGAGCAGTATTTGTGGAAGCAGGTATATAGAACCCCTTAATGAGTATTTGCTGGAATCAGGTATATCAAACCCCTTAATCTGTTATTTTGTGGCAACAGGTATATCACATCAGATGCAATTAGTTATTTCAATAGCGTTTGTCCTTCTGTATAGTAGGTATATCACACCCCTGCCTGAATCACTTTTTTTGGAAGGGGGAAGGGGGGGGGGGGCAACTGGTATATCACACCAGATGCAATTCCAATAGCGTTTGTCTCTCTATATAGCTGTGGTATCTCAGCAGAACCGCACACAACTGCTGCACAATACAAATGCGCTATAATATACTTTCTATGTTAGAAAGTACAATATAAATATATCACACCCCTCAGTATATCACACCTATTGATAGCACACCTATACCAGTCCTTAAAATGACTTTTGTGGCCCTATTAGCTAGTGTTTTGTGTCCCTAACAGCCTGTCCCTGCTCCACACAGCAACCTCTCCCTGCACTGGCAAAAAACTGAATATAAAATGGCAGCCAGATCAGGTTTATTTATAGGGTAGGGGGTATGTCCATGTGTTGAAACATCTCAATTGGCTGTCCTGCCCCATCTGATGGATGTGTCATGGGTCAAAGTTCTTCACAATGTAAAAGAATATGGCGCCAGCGGATATCGCCATATGTTCGCCCGTAAGGGGGAGTTGAAACTAAGTGACAAGTCTGCGCGGCACGGAAAAACAAGGGAGACTTGAGACTAAGTGGCAAGTCATGCTCAGTATGGAGAAAAAGGGAGATTTGAGACAAAGTGACAAATAATGCGCAGTACAGATGTAAGGAAGAAAATTCTTTCTAAGTTGGCGCGCATGTGCGAACTCCTCTGTGTTTCGAGAGAGCGAGATGATACAGGCATGACGCGGCCAGAAGGCGGTAACCTGAAATAAAGTAATCCTGTTAGAACCGTAGATTAAAGAAGGAGTGAGAAACTTAGCACAGAATAAGCAGCCTGATAGGCTGTGACACATACGCCATTGGATACCGAACTGTTAAAAGATGGTACCCGCTCCCAACACACACACACCTGCATTATCCCCTGAAGACGCTGGGTCTCCAATGAAACATGTGGGGATGCAAGGTGTTCGTGTGTGTGTGTTTTTAGAATCAGTGGTAGGCAGGCAGGGAGCTCCATAATAGGAGTAAATTTTAGTCAAATACAAGGATATATATAGACTGTCAGCCAGAGCGCTCTGAGGCTGAAGTCGTTATAGACTAACAGTATTTAAAATACTGCTGTGAAGAAACATAAACAGCAGGGGATTATAAATCAGGAGAGGAAGCCAGCCTGCGGACCACTGAGAAATTTAGTCTGTCATAATGTCTATTTTGATAAATATGTAAAACTTGTTTTAAATAAAATAAATAAAAGTGAAGTTTAAATTCATCAAAAAACAGCACATGGAAAAGACGTAGTTAGGTCCTCAAGGACCATTTGTTAGAGTCAATATGGGTCAAAGTTCAGCGCTATGCAAAAAAATATGGCATGTATGAATATCGCTATATGTTCGGCGAATCGCGAACGAGCAAAGTTCGCTGCGATACTACCGCCAGGCGAACCACAAGGTCATCTCTAATGGCATGCATACTCACCGGACATTTTACCAATTGAGCATGTTTGGGATGCTCTGGATCGGCGTATACGGCAGCGTGCTCCAGTTCCTGCCAATATTCTGCAACTTCTCACAGCTATTGAAGAGAAGTGGACCAACATTCCACAGGCCACAATCAACAACCTTGATCAACTCTATGCGACGGAGATGTGTTGCACTGTGTGAGGCAAATGACCACACCAGGTATCGGTTTTCAAACCCCCCCACCCCCCACCTTCCAAACCCAGTAAGGCAAAACTTTGCACATTTCAGAGTGGTCTTTTATTGTGGGCAGTCTAAGGCACACCTGTGCAATATTCATGCTGTCTAATCAGCACCTCGATATGCCACACCTGTGAGGTGGGATGGATTATTTCGGCAAAGGAGAAGTTCTCACTAACACAGATTTAGACAGATCTTTTGTGTATGTAGAAAATGTTTCAGATTTTTGAGTTCAGCTCATGCAAAATGGGAGCAAAACCGAAAGTGTTGCGTTTATAATTTTGCTCTGTGTATATACAGACGTGGACAAAATTGTTGGTACCCTTTGGTCAATGAAAGAAAAAGTCACAATGGTCACAGAAATAACTTTAATCTGACAAAAGTAATAATAAATTAAAATTCTATAAATGTTAACCAATGAAAGTCAGACATTGTTTTTCAACCATGCTTCAACAGAATTATGTAAAAAAATAAACTCATGAAACAGGCATGGACAAAAATGATGGTACCCCTAACTTAATATTTTGTTGCGCAACCTTTTGAGGCAATCACTGCAATCAAACGCTTCCTGTAACTGTCAATGAGACATCTGCACCTCTCAGCAGGTATTTTGGCCCACTCCTCATGAGCAAACTGCTCCAGTTGTGTCCGGTTTGAAGGGTGCCTTTTCCAGACTGCATGTTTCAGCTCCTTCCAAAGATGCTCAATAGGATTGAGGTCAGGGCTCATAGAAGGCCACTTTAGAATAGTCCAATTTTTTCCTCTTAGCCATTCTTGGGTGTTTTTAGCGGTGTGTTTTGGGTCATTGTCCTGTTGCAAGACCCATGACCTGCGACTGAGACCAAGCTTTCTGACACTGGCTAGTACATTTCTCTCTAGAATTCCTTGATAGTCTTGAGATTTCATTGTACCCTGCACAGATTCAAGACACCCTGTGCCAGACGCAGCAAAGCAGCCCCAGAACATAACAGAGCCTCCTCCATGTTTCACAGTAGGGACAGTGTTCTTTTCTTGATATGCTTCATTTTTTCGTCTGTGAACATACAGCTGATGTGCCTTGGCAAAAACTTCGATTTTTGTCTCATCTGTCCACAGGACATTCTCCCAGAAGCTTTGTGGCTTGTCAACATGTAGTTTGGCATATTCCAGTCTTGCTTTTTTATGATTCGTTTTCAACAATGGTGTCCTCCTTGGTCGTCTCCCATGTAGTCCACTTTGGCTCAAACAACGACGGATGGTGCGATCTGACACTGATGTTCCTTGAGCATGAAGTTCACCTTGAATCTCTTTAGAAGTCTTTCTAGGCTCTTTTGTTACCATTCGGATTATCCGTCTCTTAGATTTGTCATCAATTTTCCTCCTGCGGCCACGTCCAGGGAGGTTGGCTACAGTCCCATGGATCTTAAACTTATGAATAATATGTGCAACTGTACTCACAGGAACATCTAGTTGCTTGGAGATGGTCTTATAGCCTTTACCTTTAACATGCTTGTCTATAATTTTCTTTCTGATCTCTTGAGACAGCTCTTTCCTTTGCTTCCTCTGGTCCATGTCGAGTGTGGTACACACCATATCACCAAACAACACAGTGATTACCTGGAGCCATATATATAGGCCCAATGGCTGATTACAAGGTTGTAGACACCTGTGATGCTAATTAGTGGACACACCTTGAATTAACATGTCCCTTTGGTCACATTATGTTCTGTGTTTTCTAGGGGTACCATCATTTTTGTCCATGCCTGTTTCATGAGTTTATTTTTTTACATAATTCTGTTGAAGCATGGTTGAAAAACAATGTCTGACTTTCATTGGTTAACATTTATAGAATTTTAATTTATTATTACTTTTGTCAGATTAAAGTTATTTCTGTGACCATTGTGACTTTTTCTTTCATTGACCAAAGGGTACCAACAATTTTGTCCACGTCTGTATATATATTGTGAGGATTCGCTCTGGTAGGCAGAGTAAGAGGACGCAGAACAGAGGCAAAAGAAACAGTTTGTAAAACAAAACTTCAATGTTTATTCACACATGAGAAAAAGAACAAATCAACATTGATAGTCTTAGGCTGGTTTCACACGGGCGTTGCGGATTGGGGCCGGGTGCGTTCAGGGTGCGTTCAGTGAAACTCGCACTATTTTGCAAGCAAGTTCAGTCAGTTTTGTCTGCGATTGCGTTCAGTTGTTCAGTTGTTTCCGCGTGGGTGCAATGCGTTTTGATGCGTTTTTCACGAGCGTGATAAAAAACGGAATGTTTACAAACAACATCTCTTAGCAACCATCAGTGAAAAACGCATCGCACCCGCACTTGCTTGTGGATGCAATGCGTTATTCACGCAGCCTCATTCACTTCTATGGAGCCAGGGCTGCATGAAAAACGCAGAATATAGAACATGCTGCGATATTCTGATGCGTGAAAAACAATGCTCATGTACACAGCCCCATTGAAATGAATGGGTCAGGATTCAGTGCAGGTGCAATGCGTTCACGTCACGCATTGCACCCGCGCGGAAATCACGCTCGTGTGAAAGGGACCTTAGTGTTCGTTCACACACAGGAAAGTTCAATGCACAAAAATGACCTTGTTAGCAGGTTCTTTCCGCGTCCACAACAGGCTTTAGGGGGCCTGTTTCCCTGCATGTGTCTCTCAGCCCTCTAGTACATGCCTCAGATCCCAAGACAGAAACCTTGATTCTGAGCCCAGCTGCCTATTTATAAAGGACAGCCAGGTGCTGCCAAAATCCGGTCAGGCACATAAACTCCTGTCCGGTATTTGATGTCACCTGGCTGGAAATCAGCCCAGCCGCCTATGTTGGGAGGAAAATACCTGCCTTCCCAAACAAAACCCCTTGCTATGTCACATTACAGATATATATATATATATACAGCTTGTATGAGATTATATTCCCAGTAGTTGAAATTACAGAGTTCTTAAAGGTCACTCATTCGGTTCCCAGAAATCGTCTTTATAGCCAGCCATTATTGTCACTAGTTTTTTGCCATTGACAGAATGATATTGATGTTTTGAAGAACAGTAAAATATCTCAACTACTGCCAGAGTATATGCAAATTGGACAGAATTCCGATTACATATTCATGGAAATTATGTTTATCACCAGGATCGGTAATTTCTATGTAAACGAGCACATATCATCTTATTATGAATTCGGGTAGAATTTACAAAGCTACAGCATGTTTTTTTATTTTTTTATTCTGGAAACTGCTGACTTTTTTTAACGTCTAAAGGGCATTGCACAATTCCTTCACAATGTTGATATTTAATTCCTAATGGCATGCAAGCAAGCACAATTTATCAGTAAATGGATGTGTGCAAGTAATGTAGACTCAAGCATGTAATATTTATTGTAGGAAAAGGCTGTCAATGGAAAAATAAACAGCAAGTGCAAAACAAAAAAATGAATAAATGTCTGTGCGCAATCATTCAATATATTCCATGCTGAAATGGAGTGATTTCATTCAGGCAGCAGAAAGAAGAGTATTTCCGGCACACCAGAGCAGAACAAAACCTAACATGAATGATAACTGCACAGATGAACTTCCATGTTACACATTGCTGAATATACAGACCCACTAAGCATTCTTGAAAAAAGGTGATTCCCAGTTCTACAGTACATGCTGTGCCACACTGCAGAAAATCACTTGCACACAGCTGTTTAGGTTGGTTGTACTAGTCTGGCTCTTCCAAAAGTCCAAGCTCAGCATGGTGGATGAGTGCTATGGCTCAGAGGACCGAGGACATAGCACCGTCTTGCATCCTTTCCCAGCTGAGAAGATTTGACAGCTTCTTGAAATATTAAAGCATAAGGTTGCTTGGGTTTTCTGAGCTTGAGATTCAAGAAAACTTTTCAATTTCGCAAAACCAGAGGACATCTTACAGTAAGGCCCCTTTCACACGGGCAAGAATTCCATGCAGGTGCAATGCGTGAGGTGACCGCATTGCACCCGCACTGAATCTGGACCTATTCGCTGTTCAGATGAGCGTTGATTTTCATGCATCACTTGCAGCATGTTCTATAGTCAGCGTTTTTACGCAACGCAGGCCCCATAGAAATCAATGGGGATGCGTGAAAATCGCAAGCATCCGCAAGCAAGTGTGGATGCGGTGCTATTTTCACGCATGGTTGCTAGGAGATGATAGGGATGAGCAACTCCTATAAAGTCAATTTACTGTATTATTTTCCCTTATAACATGGTTAAGGGAAAATAATAGCATTCTTAATACAGAATGCTTACAAAAATGTGGCATGAGGGGTTAAAAAATATAAATAAATTAACTCACCTCATCCGCTTGTTCGCGCAGCCGCCATGTCTTCTTTCTTCTTCTTTTAGGACCTGCCAAAGGACCTTTGATGACGTAATCACGTGGTGATCGCGGTGACGTCAGCGCAGGTCCTGCTGAATGAAGATAGAAGATTCTATCTTCATTCAGCAGGACCTGCGCTGACATCACTGCGCTCACCACATAGTGAGCGCGATTACGTCATCAAAGGTCCTTTGGCAGGTCCTGAAAGAAGAACAAAGAAGAGGATGCTGGCCATTTTAGTAAGCATTCTGTATTAAGAATGCTATTATTTTCCCTTATAACCATGTTATAAGGGAAAATAATACAATCTACAGAACACCGATCCCAAACCCGAACTTCAGTGAAGAAGTCAGGGTTCGGGTCTGGGTACCACAATAATTTTTTTCTCACGCGTGTGCAAAACGCATTGCACTCGCTCGGAAAAATCTGAGCAACGCAATCGCAGTCAAAACTGACTGAAATTTCGTATGCACTCGCACGATTTTCCCTGAGCGCAGAGGCAACGCATACGGACACGCTCGTCTGCAAGGGGCCTTTGTGTTAATGACTGTAAAGGCTCATCCACACAAACGTATTTTCTTTATGTGTCCATTCCGTGTTTTTTTGTGGACCGTATGTGGAACCATTCTTTTCAATGGGTCAGCAAAAAAAAATGGAAGTAACTCCATGTGCATTCCGTTTCCGTATGTCTGTATTTCCGTTCCGCAAAAAAATAGAACATGTTCTATTATTGTCCACATTAAGGACAAGGATAGGACTGTTCTATTAGGGTCTAGCTGTTCCGTTCCGCAAAATATGGAATGCACACGGACATCATCCGTATTTTTTGCGGATCCTTGTGCATGAGCCCTAAGCTGTAGTGCTATCAAAAATCTTTTACTCCAAGCAAATGTTTGTAGTCTAAATCTTTTAGAGCAAGTATTACAAGTCTAGTGACTATTTGCTGGATGAAAGCAGAGCTTTGTATGTAGTGCAGTACCCAAGTACAGAAACATAATAACACAGCACTGATCTTTTATGACTAAAGGAACATTCTAGGCAAAACTGATACACTGTGCTATTACTTCTGCAGGGCCAGAATGAGTGGGGCATGACACTCGAATTTAAAGAACATCAAAGAAAGAATCCTTGAGCTATGTACTGCCCTCTAAGACCCTGCCCTAAGAACAAGACAGCGTATCAGTTTTGACTGGAGTGTGAATTTAGCCACTATGTATTGGGCAAAAGTCAATAAAGTAACTAAGGGCTACATTTATTTCATCTATGATGTTATATGAAGTATGGAAAACTGTTTGTCTTATCTGTAATTCTGCTTTCACTGCAGTATGCTTTTATATTTGCATTCCCCTTATTAGATATTGATAATAATTCAGTGTATTAAAGTTCACTCCCTGAACAATCATTGCATGATTTTCCTAAATTATGATGTAAAGTCATGATTTTATTAAAGACACGGAGGCGAGTATTGCTATCTCTTTCTTTACTGAACAACCAATAGCAACAAAGAAAACCCATAACAAGTAACCATGGTGATAAGACCCTCCCACATAAGACCAGTATAATAGTCCTTGTTTGTCCAGAGTCCTCCTCTTTCTTTGACAATGACTGTCCTTTGTAAACGCTGAACGTCTGGCAACAACACTCTAGCCGAAGAAGAAGAATCTGTTATGTAAGAAGAACGGAACATAAGTCGTCCAAACGAAGAACAGAGCTGGAGAAGAACAACACAACCACCGACTACAGGTCATATCTGCTTGTAATTTTCATCCTATGAAAGAAAAACAAAGAGAAGAACAGGTAATCGGTACTGCGAGGAATGCGGATAAGGCAGCAGTCTTGTAAAGTGCATATACAGGCATAACCAATTGCAAATAAGACCATAGGCATGGAGAGAATCGATAAGGAATAATAAATAGACCATAACAGGAAAAAGGGGGGGGAAAGCCAAAAGGGAGGGGCAATACTCACCTCCGTGTCTTTAATAAAATAATGACTTTACGTCATAATTTAGGAAAATCATGCAATTTTATTACATGACACGGAGGCTCCTATTGCGAGTTTAAAGCTGACTTACCACCAGTGTTCCCTCTAAGACTTGGCAGCTGCTGAGCGGGGTCGGCTCAGAGCTGGGCACAGCGCCATCAAAAGTGGGCGCTAGGAAAACCTAAGATAAGTGTCACATCAAAGAGCATATAGTGTAACCCCTGCACCGCGCCGTACAATATACAGTATAGTTCATACACCGCGCCGTACAATATACAGTATAGTTCATACACCGCGCCGTACAATATACAGTATAGTTCATACACCGCGCCGTACAATATACAGTATAGTTCATACACCGTGCCGTACAATATACAGTATAGTTCATACACCGTGCTGTACAATATACAGTATAGTTCATACACCGTGCTGTACAATATACAGTATAGTTCATACACCGTGCTGTACAATATACAGTATAGTTCATACACCGTGCTGTACAATATACAGTATAGTTCATACACTGTGCTGTACAATATACAGTATAGTTCATACACTGTGCTGTACAATATACAGTATAGTTCATACACCGTGCCGTACAATATACAGTATAGTTCATACACTGTGCCGTACAATATACAGTATAGTTCAGGAAGAAAAGAGATAAAATCCAGCTCTTGATAGCAGGGAATCCTTTATTCACAGCGGTATTAAAACTTCCACATATGCAGGGCAGTCAAATCTATGCATTTCGGACATTTACGTGCTGGTCCTTACTCATGATAATGAACAGTATAATTCATACACCGTGCTGTACAATATACCGTATAATCCATACACCATGACGTATAATATACATTATAATCCATAAACCATGCCGTACAATATACCGTACACAATAACCCCACAGTGTAGGTGGTATACTGTATATTGTACAGCATGGTATCTGATCTATACTGTATATTGTACGGCGCGGTGTATGAACTATACTTTATATTGTACAGCACGGTGTATGAACTATACTGTATATTGTACGGCGCGGTGTATGAACTATACTGTATATTGTACAGCACAGTGTATGAACTATACTGTATATTGTACGGCACGGTGTATGAACTATACTGTATATTGTACGGCATGGTGCAGGTATTATAATGTACAGCATACTGTACAGAAAATGTATGGAGGTTACACCATGCCGGACAATATAACCCCTGTGCCATGCTGTACAATAAACAGTATAACCCCTACACAGTGTCCCTACACTGCACCTCTCTGTATATATTTCATTATTTTGCCCCTCTCTCCATCTCTGTATATATTTCATAATAATGAAGGATTTGCTGCCAGTGGGCCTCCCCTCATATGACTGGCGTAGGCTCCCTTTTCTGAATTTAACTGCGGTGTGCCTCCCCCCATGAAGCCGGGGTGTGTGCATACATAAATAAATATACCTACTTTTCTCTGCTTATCTGTCAGAACAATCCCGGCCGTCATACCCTCTCCGGCGCCGCGCCATTCAGTCATCCCGCGTGATCCTGCAAGACCTGTGTTGTGACGTCAGTGCCGGGTCTCGCGCTGTCACAGCTGGTGGTGCTGGTGCAGCATCCGAGAGGGTATGGGTAGGTGGGAATGGGTTACTTAATGTGCGCACTGGGACTTTAGCACAGCCGGCCAATCGCACTGTGGGCGTTATAAAAATAAATTGCACAGAGAGGCCCCGAGCCCCTTACATAAATTCCAGGCAGCAGTGGTGAGCGGACCGGCAGAGGTCCTGAGCGGAGGCATAAAGGAAGCTGCGCGGCCGCGCGCCCGCGCAGCTTGCAGGGAACACTGCTTACCACCGAGGAAAACACATGAACAGGAGGACGAAAATAAAACTCACGAAACGTAGAGACCCGCGACCAATCCGCTAGTTTCATAATGTCCTCCAATCTCGCACCTGCAACTGCCATGGAAGTCGAAGAAGCTCCTATCGTGGAGTGCGCATTAAAAAATGAAGTGTTTACACCTGCCGAGGACATAATCCACTTCACCCATCGTGCCAGAGTGACGCTGGTGACAGGATAAAAGGGACGGCGGTAGGACAGAAAAAGCTGAGGGCACGCTGAAGAGCGATGCAGAGCGGTACGAGACTCATATTCCCTCAGACAGGCGACTGGGCAGAGGGCCGGAACATCCGGGAAACTTGGATAAGACACGGACCGGATGTTGGTCTTGGTGCGACGTGTAATATTGAAGACCACATTGAGCGTCGTGGTCCAAGGCCCGGACATCCAAGACTCTTTTGCAAGAAATTAAACAGAATAAGGAAACCAACTTTGCCGAAAGTTGTTGCAAGGAAAGGTCCGTGTTAGATGGCCAAGAAGAGAACAAGTATGTACCTAAGACACATCCCAGGTAGAGGTGAACCGGGGTATGGGAGGACAAGAAAGACGGGAGCCCCTAAGAAGTCGGCATACCAGAGGGTATTGTCCTGCAGGGCACCCGTCAAATCCCTGGTGAGAGGAAGAAATGGCTGAACGAAACACATTGATAGTACGATATGCCTTTCCATCTTCGAAAAGCAATGTGAGAAAATGGAGGCTATAGAACATTCAGCTCTCAATTTGTTTCTAGCCTCCTTACTAAGGGGCTGACGGACCCGGGCCTCTAGGTATCTGGCGATGTGGTCTGAAGGGAGCCACTCCGCGGACCTTGGATGGTGGAGTGCATCCGGGTCGAAAAGAGGCTCTCCAGAGGGATCCAATACAGCAGATGAGATTTCCGAAGGAACCTTAGTAGAGGTAATAGGGGGGGTGGCTGAAACCGAATATGGCACAGGGGGGTCCACGTCTACAAGTTCCAGGTCCTCCTGCTCTGAACTATCCATGGACTTTGGCTGCGCCTCCTCCTCAGATCCGAGTTCTGACTCAGAATCCATGTCATATTGCGCTCTGGCGCATTTCTATGGCCTCGCCTTTTCTGCCTGGCGGGCATAGGCTCTTTTGCGCGAACGTAGCCTGCCATCTTGGGTGGAAGGGATCACACCAATCTTATTAGTTCTGGAGGCTAAAAGCTCAGCGTTAGCTGCCCGTGAGCTCAGCGGTCTTGGGCAGCTATATGGCTTGGAGGATGATGGATGTGCCATGAGGGCCTCTGAAATAGACTGAGAGATGGCTGAGGACATGAAGCCCATAGCAGCATGGATAGCTACAGTAACAGAGCGCTGGATTGCCAGAGCCTGTGCTTCATTGGCTGTGGTATCTGACTCTTGGGCATGAGGGGTCTCCTCCATGTCCTCAGGAACAGGGTGATTTATAGGGAGGCTATCCTCACACATGATAATGTCTGTTAATAGAAAGCTGAAATAGGGACAGGTTATAAAATGTATCCTATCTAGGTGCAACAGTAGAAATACCCAGGCTTAACTGATAGAAAAATGCAGGAGAGTGCTGAGGGGGTGACCAAGGCAAAGACAAGCGCAGGGAGCCGGAGCTGTCTGAAAATGCGCCCGAAATCCCACAAGATTTTGTCCGGCACTGAGAGGAAGAAACAGACAGAGGTGAGTCCGAAATTCTGCACGATTATGAACGGCGCGAGAAGGCGGGAAGAAGGAGATCTCGATCAGAGAAGGAGAAGAAGAAGGGGAAGTGGCAGCCAAAATCGCGAGACTTCCGTCGCCGAGCGCAGAGGGGAGAGAGCAGAGGAGCCAAAGGCAGGTAATGGGCAATATCTATCAAGCACAAGGAGGTGAAAAGAGGAAAGGAGGATGGTAAGAGGGTATGAAACGCAGCAAGTAATATCTACCACATAGACATAGAGGCAAGGGGGGGGGGGCAGCCCTAATAAGACATCTATATATATATATATATAACAGCCCTAAAAAGACATATATATATAAAAGATATAGGCAATATTCTCAATTATCTCTGAAACAAAGACCACAGTGAGTACTTATCTGAGTGGTCAGCAGCAAAGAAAGAGGAGGAATCTGGACAAACAAGGTATATTATACTGGTCTTATGTGGGAGGGTCTTATCACCATTGTTACGTGTTATGGTTTTTCTTTGATTCTATTGTTTGTTCAGTAAAGAAAGAGATAGCAATAGGAGCCTCGGTGTAATGTAATAAAATCAAGTTTATGGTCTCAAAGTTTCACATAACTCCTAAAAACAATAGTGCCAAAAGTAATTGTGCTAGGACATCTCCATAAGGACATGTTGGCAAAGTTGGCACGATCAGAGAACGGACAGAGAAAAAGTATTAAAAAAAAACAACCTTTTTAAAGAGAAGCTGTTCTATCAAGTAGCTGCCTTTCTAACCCCACACTTCCCCTTGGGGAATCCAAGAGGTACAGGAAATAGTTATTGGCAAACATTAGGATAGCATACAGTCTATGATGAGCTTGCTATTTGAACCCACTACATTCCAGGAATTCTACTGTTTGAAAATTATAGAAATAAGAATAGCCATTTCAAGATTCAGAAAGATAGCTTGAGCCTTTGTATCTTAACCCATTCAAAACCCTGCAATTTTTTCATTTTTTACATTTTCATTTTTTACATTTTCATTTTTACTCCCTACCTTCCTGAAGCCATAACTTTTTTACTTTTATGTTTGCATAGCACTATGAGTGCAAATTGTCCTTTCTTATGACACCACTTGCTATTGAATAGTAAATAAGGCAGACAGCAGGAGTTGCAAGATGGGGCACTGTCAGCGAGGCCTGACCTATTCCACGGCCTCAAATAGAGGTTTGTGAAAATACTCCTGAGTCCAGACTTGGTTCATTCTTATAAAAGTGATGTTTTGGATATTGGTGGAGAACAACTTGATCTGTTTGGGGATTACCACTCCCCCTGCAGCACTAAAAACCCTCTCCAAGATGACACTGGAGGCTGGGCAAGAAAGAAGACATGCTAGATAGCATACTGGGCCAGTTCTGCCCAATGTTCCAGTCTGCCTGTTATGAAGTCCATGGACTTAGGGATAGGATATGCAGTGAAGAAAAATGTCATAAAGGGGCTAAGTAGCATACAATGTCCTAGGCACAAATGTTCAAAAATATATAGGTGGGTGATATTCAGATATTTGATCATTGAGATTTTATGTGAAAATTATCCTGGCTAGTAGAGATGCAGAAACAACAGCATGCAATATTCCATAATATATAGTCGTGGCCAAAAGTTTTGAGAATGACACAAATATTAGTTTTCACAAAGTTTGCTGCTAAACTGCTTTCAGATCTTTGTTTCAGTTGTTTCTGTGATGTAGTGAAATATAATTACATGCACTTCATACGTTTTAAAGGCTTTTATCGACAATTACATGACATTTATGCAAAGAGTCAGTATTTGCAGTGTTGGCCCTTCTTTTTCAGGACCTCTACAATTCGACTGGGCATGCTCTCAATCAACTTCTGGGCCAATTCCTGACTGATAGCAACCCATTCTTTCATAATCACTTCTTAGAGTTTGTCAGAATTAGTGGGTTTTTGTTTGTCCACCCGCCTCTTGAGGATTGACCACAAGTTCTCAATGGGATTAAGATCTGGGGAGTTTCCAGGCCATGGATCAAAATTGTCAACGTTTTGGCCCCCGAGCCACTTAGTTATCACTTTTGCCTTATGGCACGGTGCTCCATCGTGCTGGAAAACGCATTGTTCTTCACCAAACTGTTGTTAGATTGTTGGAAGAAGTTGCTGTTGGAGGGTGTTTTGGTACCATTCTTTATTCATGGCTGTGTTTTTGGGCAAAATTGTGAGTGAGCCCACTCCCTTGGATGAGAAGCAACCCCACACATAAATGGTCTCAGGATGCTTTACTGTTGGCATGACACAGGACTGATGGTAGCGCTCACCTTTTCTTCTCCGGACAAGCCTTTTTCCTGATGCCTCAAACAATCGGAAAGAGGCTTCATTGGAGACTATGACTTTGTCCCAGTCCTCAGCAGTCCATTCACCATATTTTCTGCAAAAGATCAATCTGTCCCTGATGTTTTTTTTGGAGAGAAGTGGATTCTTTGCTGCCCTTCTTGACACCAGGCCATCTTCCAAAAGTCTTCGCCTCACTGTGCGTGCAGATGCGCTCACACCTGCCTGCTGCCATTCCTGAGCAAGCTCTGCACTGGTGGCACTCCGATCCCGCAGCTGAATCCTCTTTAGGAGACTATCCTGGCGCTTGCTGGACTTTCTTGGTCGCCCTGAAGCCTTCTTAACAACAATTGAACCTCTTTCCTTGAAGTTCTTGATGATCCTATAAATTGTTGATTGAGGTGGAATCTTAGTAGCCACAATATCCTTGCCTGTGAAGCCATTTTTATGCAATGCAATGATGGCAGCACACGTTTCTTTGCAGGTCACCATGGTTAACAATGGAAGAACTATGATTTCAAGCATCACCCTCCTTTTAACAGGTCAAGTCTGCCATTTTAATCCAATCAGCCTGACTTAATGATCTCCAGCCTTGTGCTCGTCAACATTCTCACCTGAGTTAACAAGACGATTACTGAAATGATCTCAGCAGGTCCTTTAATGACAGCAATGAAATGCAGTGGAAAGTTTTTTTGGGGATTAAGTTAATTTTCATGGCAAAGAAGGACTATGCAATTCAACTGATAACTATTCATAACATTCTGGAGTATATGCAAATTACTTTTATAAAAACTTAAGCAGCAAATTTTCCAATTTCCAATATTTATGTAATTCTCAAAACTTTTGGCCACGACTGTAGAAGATTCAGACTGAATAATTGGCTGAAATGGCTAGTTTTATGGCTATGCATATATTAAAAGAGTTGTGCACCCAGTACATATTAATGACCTATCCTCAGTGCAGATTGGCTCTTTGAAGAGGAGGTGGTACTCACACGAATACTTACTTTCTCTTCAAGATTACACTAGACATTGTCTCTCTCTTGCAGCAGTATAGTTTAATTATTAGTGCTGGTCCATTCAAGTGACTGGAACAAGTACTTGTAATTGCGCCATCCAAACTTCCAAGATGAAGCACAGTGTAATCTTGAAGAGGAAATAGTGCTCGCACAAGCACCACCTCCTCTTCAAACAGCTGATCTGAGAGGATGCCGAGAGACAGACCCCACCAATCAGATATTGATGACCTATCTTAGGCTACTTTCACACTCGTGTTTGGGCTTTCTGTTTGCGAGATCTATTCAGGGCTCTCACAAGCGGTCCAAAACGGACCAGTTTGCATTCTAATGCATTCTGAATGGAAAAGGATCTGCTCAGAATGCATCAGTTTGCATCAGTTCAGTCTCCATTCCGCTTTGGAGACGGACATCAAAATGCTGCTTGCAGCGTTTTGGTGTCCGTCTGATGAAACTGATCCAAAAGGGGGGCAGATCCGTTTTCTGTGACACAATCTGGCACAATAGAAAATGGATCCGTCCTCCATTGCTCCATTGACTTTCAATGGTGTTCAAGGCGGATCCGTCTTGGCTATGTTAAAGATAATACAAACAGATCCGTTCTGAACGGATGCAGACGGTGGTATTATCTGAACGATCCATCCATGACGGATCCACACAAAACGCGAGTGTGAAAGTAGGCTTTACGATGGGTCATCAGTTTGTCCTGGTTGCACAAGCCCTTTAAGTTTAGGCTTAGAAATAAATGTTAATTGTTGATAAGTTTGCCTAATTTGATATGAGGTTATCTCTAATCACTTGAAATGTCAACTGTGATATCCACAGAGGAATTGAGTGAAAGATTTGTTTATTGATTGACGTCAGTATGAATAGGAATTAAAATAACTGCAGATGGTCAACAAGTAAATTAATTTAAATTAAATCAAAATAAGAGGTATGTAGAATTGTAGATATTAAACATTTAACAGATACAGTGCTAAATGAAAACTAAGAAATATAAAGAGCAAGTGGAAGCAATTGAAGAGACTCATAAAAGAGTATTATAATAGAATATAATACCCAGAAACTAAAATAAAAAGAATTTGAATTACAGGAAGTATATTGACATTAAATGTTAGGGTTGTACATAAAATGAATATGAGTGGAATTACAGAGAATTAGTGAAGGAACTATAGAGATTGCTGATAGAGTTACTTGAGACATTCAAACATGACAAGTATTTCTAAAACTGCAAGTTGCCAAATTAGGAAACCATAAGTGGGAAAACATGTCTGAATCAGTCAGGAATAGTAACACACAAAGCCGAGTAATGCAAGGAGCTCAGAACTTAATTCTGTAAACTTTGAAAATCAGCTTTTTCTCACTATTTGACTACAAACTAACAATTTTTGACATGATCAAAATGTTAATTGTAAGACAGAATTGCCAGTGATATGGTTGAATTGATACAATATTAAATGTGTTTAATGTTTATTTTATTATTTTTGTAATCCGACAGGAATGCACACAAGTATACACATATAGCAATGTTTAGGACTTTAGTTGATTACACTTTTTTAAGCTGGTGAGCTGCAATAGATAGCTTGGCAATACTGTTGAATGCTGAAAAAAAGAAGATAGAAGACAAAAATCCTGTAGGGTTTGAGTAATGAACATATGGTTTGTTTCTCTGATTTAAAATATTATTACATATCTCAGCAATTAACATTGCATATATTATTTTATGGCTGTGGATACTACTCCTTAGGTCCATTCCTTTATTTCAAAGTGTGGTCAGGCTAATGTCAAATAAGATGCCTCACTATAACTATAGGTACGAAACGTGGTAAAAAAATATAGGGCTCTTCCCTTGCATATACTCCACTCATGGTCGGCATTAGGGAGGGGGGGCACGGTGGGCAATTTCCCAGCTCCCCCTGCTTCAGTGTTGCTGAACATCAGGGCAGCAGACTACTGAAGAGTTGGGACTCGGCAGTGTTACTAACTCCAGCAATGTTACTGTTCCTAGCTGAGGAGTCCCTGCTCTTACTCCATATATGGTTTGGGAGTCCCTACTCTATGTCCATATATGGAGTCAGTGCTTCTGGGAGTCCCTGCTCTAACTCCATATATGGCCGTATCCATATAAAGAGTCAGTGCTATACATATGAAAGGGGTATCCCAAAGCATTGACAGTATGCTTGGGGATACCCTGTGTATTTAAGTCTTATTTAGCTTCTATTTTTTTAAATGCTTCTGCCAGGATTTAAACTACCAACCCTTTACATTAAAAAGGACCTGTCAACTGACATGCCTGTTTTAATAGCTTAATGCATTCCCCATATAATAACAATTCTGAAGAATCTATTATGGCTATATTATTCCTCTGTTATTTCTACTAGAAGTTATGAATGAATTGTTAGCAGTCTGCAGTAGGGGGACAGAGGGTAACATAGCAACATAGTACATAAGGCCAAAAAAAGACATTTGTCCATCCAGTTCGACCTGTCATCCTGCAAGTTGATCCAGAGGGGGGAAAAAAAACTGTGAGGAAGAAGCCAATTTTCCCCACTTTAGGGAATAAAAAAATTCCTTCCTGACTCCAATCAGGCAATCAGAATAACTCCCTGGATCAACGACCCCTCTCTAGTAGCTATATCCTGTAATATTATTGCACTCTAGAAATACATCCAGGCCCTTTCAGGGTACTGTAGTTGCCCTATTCCAGTTATTACTTTAGTTGCCCTCCTCTGGACCCTCTCCAGCTCTGCTATGTCTGCCTTGTTTACAGGAGCCCAGAACTGTACACAGTACTCCATGTGTGGTCTGACTAATGATTTGTAAAGCGGTAGGACTATGTTCTCATCACGGGCATCTATGCCCCTTTTGATGCAACCCATTATCTTATTGGCCTTGGCAGCAGCTGCCTGACACTGTTTTTTGCAGCTTAGTTTGCTGTTTATTAGATAACCAGTTGGAGGTGTACCTGCACAGACTCTCTCTATCCAATGAGTGCTCCCATTTTCAGACTGTGCAGGTACACACACCCAACTTGTTAACACGTCTCTGTACCCTTACCGCAGACTGCTAGCATCTCATTCATAAATTCTAGTAGAAATAATAAAGGATTGGCACAACAAAGAGCCATAAGAATAGATGCTCCAGAACTGTTATTACATGGAGAATGCATAAAGGTATTAAAGCAGGCATGATGGCTTCTAAGCTCACACAGTTAAACGCTTGTTGATTGGCTGCTCTGTAGCCTTTCAAAAAGCGCTAAGAAATCGCCAAACACCGAACCCAAACCCGAAATTTTACTGAAAGTTGAAGGTACGAAGACGATCCGACAGCCGATCCTGCAGTGTTATACCCATGACCCACCGAGCAGCTTCTGGGAAACCAAAGTCTTTGGGTTCCTGAGGGTGTATGGTTGCAAAGCTGAAACTTAAACTAATTTACGGAAGGATACCACCAGGAGTGGAGCCTGTGGCTTAATTTGACTCAATACGGCAAACCTCACCCAGCCTGGACACAGAAACGATTGACAGATTGATAGCTCTTTCTCGATTTTGTGGGTGGTGGTGCATGGCCGTTCTGAGTTGGTGGAGCTATTAGTCTTGTTAATTCCGATAAGCAACGAGACTCCTCCGTGCTAATTAGTTATGTGATCCCTGGCAGTGAGGATTGTGTTGACCAGACATTTATGGGAGAGTGCCTGCTGCATAGCTGATCATCAAAAAAAAATTATGGTTGAGGGCCTGCAGGTGAGCTGACCATCGCAAACATTATGGGCGAGGGCCTGCTGCCGCTTTGTTGACTCTAGATAACTTCTGCATAATCACAGGTCCCCGTGAAGTCGATGGATTTGGATGTCTGCACTATCAACTTTCAATGTTCTTTTATGTGCCTAACATGGTGACCACGGGTAACGGGGAATCAGTGTTCGATTCTGGAGAGGGAGCCTGAGAAACGGCTGCCACATCCAAGGAAGGCAAGCGGGGGGCATGCAAATTACCCACTCCCGACTGTCAGAAGCGGACACTGTCTATTGAAAATTATAATTTTATGTCAAATAAAAAAATTTTAAGTGCACACATTACAAAGCAGATGTCATCCTGGTCAGGTCACTATCAGAAGAGGACATCGTCTATTCAAAAAGGAAATTTTATGTGACAGAAAAAAAAATTAAGCACACACGTTACACAGCAGATTTGGGCCTGGTAAGGTCACTGTCAGAAGAGGACACAGTCTATTGAAAAATAAAATTTTATGTCACTGAAATTTTCTTTATTTAACTGTCCACAGCGGATACCGTCTACGGAAAAACTGCACTGGAAGTCACTGATATTTTAGGGATGCGCACACTTTACACAGAAGATGTGGCATGGATAATTTAACTGTCCACAGAGGACACCATCTAAGGAAAATTGCACTGAAATTCACTGATATTTTAGGGAAGCGCACACCTTAAACAGGAGATGTGGTGCGGATAATTTAACTATCCGCAGGGGACACCGTCTACAAAAAAAGTGCACTGGATGTCACTGATATTTTATGGATGCCCACATTTTAAACAGGAGATGTGGCGCGGATAATTTAACTGTCCGCAGAAGACACCATCTAAGGAATAAAATGCACTGGATGTCACTGATATTTTAGGAATGCGCAAACTTTACACAGCGGATGTGGCGCGGATAATTTAACTGTCCGCAGAGAATACCATATACAGAAAAACTGCACTGGATGTCACAGATATTTTAAGAGTGCGCACACTTTAAACAGAAGATGTGGTGCGGATAATTAAACTCTTCGCAGGGGACACCGCCTACGGATAAAGTGCACTGGATGTCAATGATATTTTAGGGATGCACACACTTTAAAAAGAAGATGTGGCACGGATAATTTAACTGTTCGCAGAGGCCTATTACACGGTATATATAAAATTATATATTGCTGCTGTCACACACAATAGTCCTTAAAAGGACTTTTGGGTCTCTAAAATGTTTTTTGTATAAAAATCTACCTACACTGTCTGTCCCTTCCTATTCACAGCTCCTCCTAACACTGATCAATTTAGTGCAGGCTGTGTTACAAACACATATTGCTGCTGTCACACACAATAGTCCTTGCAAGGACTTTTGGGTCTCTGAAACATTTTTGTACACTTATAATATTCGATTACACTCCCTACACTCTTTGTCCCTTCCTATGCTCAGCTCTCCCGAAGACGTGTTCCGGGCAGCCAACCTCTGTAATGCCAGTAGCCAACATGGCTACTGGCATTACAGTGAGGGCAGTACATACCTGCACATTTATTGTCTGCTTAGCAGCTGCGAAACGTGCAGGGAGGAGACTTGAAGATTGCACTCGAGCACATGCGGTACTTGGCCGAGTACCGCCATGTGCTGACCATAGAGATGCTCGAGCCGAACTGATATTCGGCCGAGCATGCTCGCTCAACACTAGTGGCAACCCTAACAGCACCCCCACTCAGAACTTATAAAAGCCCATTCAGTGAATCATAATCAGCCTCATTCAGGACTCACTTTGGAAAAAAATATTTTTTCTTTTAATTGCTATATTCTGACCCCCATAACTTTTTTATAGTTATGTCTACTGAGGTGTGTCCTTTTTGACAATGCCAATTAAGGGTGTGTAGAACTTGATCACTTTTTATTTAATTTTCTTGGGAGATAAAGTGATGAAAAACGTTGAATTGGCCTTTTTAATATTTTTTTTGTTACTTCATTTACCATATGGGCTGACTTTTTTATATTTTAATAGTACAGACATTTTCGCATGCGGCAATGCCCAATATTTTTTTGTTTATTTTTATTTTGAGGAAAGGGGGTGATTCAAATTTTTATATATATATTTTTTTTTTTACTTTTTGTTAGGTCCCCAAATGGACTATAACTTGCAATCATTAGATTGCAACTTATACAGAATAATAGAAATTGCTCCATTATTCTGTATAGAAATCACTATATCACAGTTCAGTACTGCCACCTAGCAACCTGAACTGGGATATACTAATAATGAGCCTGGAAGCCTAGTACAGGCTGATCTGAACAGAAAGCCTATGCTTCAGTTTTTTCACACTCTCAGATGCCATGGAGACATTTGATTGAGTGGTTAAATGTCCACGGTCAGCCTTACCGCAGATCGTGGACAGTGGCCATTGGTGCCTGCTGTATGAAACAGCAGGCACCTGGCTGCTATGGCCACTGCTCCTTTCCAGAGTGGGCACCATCTTTAAAGACCCGACATGCACTGTACATATACGGCGGATGTCGTAAACATCCGCCGTGACCAAATGTGTATAGGAAAGAGCTTTCTTTATGCGTGGACACTGGAGCTTGTCCAGGTACTTTGAGAGAGAGGGATTGTATGTGCCTGCAGGCGGCCATGTGAGGGGCATCTAGTTGTGTGCAGTGTAGTCCTGGGGTACATGTTGAATGACGACCTGCTCTGTTGCTACAGTATAGCTTTTTATGAGGGAGGGTAACTCATTCCTGTAAGAGGAGGGGACATGTGGCGTAGGGGTGCAGATCTGTGTGAGGAGCTTCATAGGGTGTAAATCTGTGAGGGAGGGACAGAATCAACAAAATGTAAATGTGTTGTTAGTGCATTATTACAAGATCTGGTTCTCCACTTTCGATTTTGCCCAGGGCCACATTTACTATAAAACCGGCCCTGACTCCACTGCAATATGATTGCCAATTTGAGTACTTGGGAACATGCTATATGGAGATTTGTGGTTCTCTCCATGCACACATCCATACAGCACTTTATGTACTGTGGCTATAGTATACACTGTACACAGGTGAACAGTGCTGACCTTACATATCATCCTGAAAAGACTGCGGCCTACCTCGTTTTATCCTATTCCATCTGGATAGGCAGAGACTTTCTTAGCTGCATTTCAAGGCAGGGCTGGACTGCCCATCTTGCAATTTTATCAAATGTTAGCTGGGGTTGTGTCAGAGTGGATTGACACAGGCTATGCTAAAACATTTGGGGCTTTGGCCATAGCACAACTGTATAATCAGCATCAGAACGGCAATACAGTTAAATATTGCAGCAGGGCTTTGGAACCAATGATTTCTGGCCATGCAGTTCACTCACATAGGCTACGGCACTAGGCAGCGCAGGTTACATAGTTACCAGTGGCGTGCCTAGGGTGTTTGGCACCCGGGGCGGGTCCTTTGTCTGGGACCCTCCACCAATACAAAATTTTCTGCCCTCATTGTAAAACCTTCTCAGTAGTTTTGTCCAGTTATGTGCCCTCTCATGGTAGTTATGCCCATATTGTGCCCCTTCAAGGTAGCTATGCCTTCATTGTGCCACCTTCAAAGTTTTAATGCTCTCTTTGTGCCTCCCCCACAGTAGTTATGCCCTCTCTGTGCCCATTTCAAAGTAGTAATGCCCTATCTGTGCCCCCTTCACAGTTATAATGCCCTCTCTGTGCCCCTTCAGAGAAGTTATGCCCTCGCTGTGCCCACATACCAGTAATAATGCCCTCTGTACCGCTTCATAGGAATAATACCCACTCAGTGCCCCAATAGTAATGCAACCTGTGCTCCCCTCATAGTAGTAATGCCAATTGTGCCCCTTCATAGTAGTAATGCCCATTGTTCCCCCTTAATAGTAGTAATGCCCATTGGGCCCTCTTCATAGTAATAATGCCCATTGTGCCCACTTCATAGTTTTAATGCCCATTGCATTCCATCTGATAAATAAATAAAAAACACAGTACCTACTCACCTTGTCCCGTTCCTGAAGCTCACAATCCTCTCTCCCCTATAGACACAGATCGCTCTGCAGCACTGTGTGGGCAGAGCTTATATAGATTTCTGGGCTTCAGGTTCCGCCCACACAGGCCGGCAGCAAGATCTGTGCCTGCAGGCTGAATAGTGGAGCGGGGAGAAGTCTTCCTGCTTCACCATTTAGTGCGGGAGAGACATAGCGCAGGGAGCTGAGTGACAGGACCGCAGCTCCCTGTTCTCCAGCAATGAACACTTCCATCTATATTGATGGAAGGGCTCATTGCTTCTAAGTTCTGGCACCCCCTGAGTGCCGACACCAGGGGCAGACCTCCCCCCCTGGGTACGCCACTGAAAGTTACATAGCTGTTACGATTGGAAAAATACAAAAGTCCATCAAGTTCAACCTGTAATCCTGCTCCAGCTCCACCGGCTATTCCAGAGATTCACAGCCCTTACTGTAAAGAATGCTTGTTGCTTTTTATGACTGAATCTTTTTTTCTCCAGGCGTAGGGAGTGGCCCCTTGTTTTTTTATTTGGTATAACGCAGAATAGCCTCTCTTGATATTTTTATATAGTCCGTTTATATATTTGTACATGTTCATGTCCCCCCTTTTTTCAAGGCTAAACAAATGCAGTTTGTGAAAATTTTTGCTCATAGCTAAGATCTTCCAGGCCCTTTATGAGTTTAGTTGCTCTCTTTTGCACTTTCTCTAATACCAGGGCATCCTTTTTATGTACTGGTTCCCAGAACTGAAATGGGTATTCCAGGTGAGGCCATACCAATGCTTTGTATAGTGGGAATATTACATCCCTGTCCCGCGAGTCCATACCTCTTTTAATATCAGACAAAATTCTGCTGGCCTTAGATGAAGCTGACTGGCATTGCATGCTGCTATTTAGTCTATGATCTACTAATACACCCAGATCCTTCTCAACTAGTAACCCTCATTTGCCAAATGGAGGCCCAAACAGTAAGTTTGTCCAAGTCAGCTTGTAACTTATTAACATCTTCCATAGATTTGTAATTATAAATAATAAAGGGGCACTCAAATATCAGGGAGCCCTGGACAGAAAAATATGTGAAACATAAAACATTTAATAACCACCAATAAAATGAAATAAATAAATGGCATATAAATACATAAAAATTGCATATAAGTGATTGGAAGGTAGTCAAAGGTATAGATACATCAAATGAATTGCAGCACATCCATGTAATTTTACGCAGTGGTGAATCAAAGCTGTGGCTCCATAGATAGTCATTTAGGTCCCTAGGTGGAAGGCTATTGAGTCCCTATGGAGCAAAATATAAGATGTGCTACCTGGTCAGGCGGCGCTGTATACAGATAAGGTTGGCTCTTTAGATGGAAAGCAGAAATGTGCCTCTTAGGAGCGTGTCACCCTTGATATATACCTTATAGAACGAATCTGTAGCAAAGATATGTCCGTATTTCAAGTAAATAATATCAGAAGTGAATGCGGTTAGTGTCATACATTACCACCGGATTGTTAGCCAGTAGTCAGGTGCCTTGATCGCACTGTAGGTATCAAACCTTACCACCACGTTAGTAATTACCAAGTGTCTCCTCTCTCTCCACCGCCAGACCCACTACGGCGTCACGTGTGGTCTCGCGGTCACAATGCGGCGCCCTACGTGACTTGGCGTTGGTTCATGTGACCGGAGGTATGTCCACGTGATCGGAAGATCGTGTACTAGAAGGGATACGTTGCTTAGTTCCGCATCTCCAGATAGATTGTTAGATGGAGAACTACTTTTGCTCCTGAGTCAGCAATGGATGGCTGTTGCAAACAATTAAAATAAACAGCATGAGGTAAAATCCATTGGATATACTGCTTGCTACTCCGGCCAAACCAACCATACGCGTTTCAGGGTTCCTCCCCTTCTTTAGTAGAGGTATTTAGCAGGCAGGAAGTGCAACATATTTATACTCAATTTGTGAATGGAATGATGGGAAAATGGTCCAACATAAGTCGCCACGAAGTACTTGCAGTGAAAGCAAAAAATGTATATGCGTTTTTAGTGCGTTTTATATAAAAATGCATCTATACAATAAAAACATAACATTTTCATGTAAACATTCAACATGGAAATAAATACAAATGTAAACGGTTGAGTGTAGCAGCAATGCCGAATCTTAAGCCACTCAGGGAGGTGGAAGTGCTGGAGTAGGAAGGGCAGTCTTACGGGCAGGGGGGATCCAAGTGCTGATAAACATATGTATTTTTTACTTTCACTGCTACTACTCTGTGCCAGGACTTATGTTGGACCATTTTCCCATCATTCCATTCACAAATTGAGTATAAATATGTTGCACTTCCTGCTATAAGAATATATAGCAATATAGCGAATATTCGAGATTTTTTTATCAGTACACATGATCCCTCCCTGCTTCTAGCTTGTGGGCCAATGAGAAGGCTGCAATATCTTTGACTTTAGGAGTAGTGTTGATTGCAAATTTTCGCAATGTGAATTTTGATAATGAAAATTTTCCATAATGCTAATTATTGTAATATTATAATTTGCTATATTGCTATATATTCTTGTTTTATTATATTAAGAATATTCAAAAAAAATTATATATAGCAATATAGCGAATATTCGAAAAAAAATAAAATAATATAGAGCAATTTAGCTAATATAGTGCTATAATCTTATTTGTCTAATAGTTGTAATTTTTTTCTCATCTGAAGTCCAGATTGGAAAAAAATGACAACTATAAAAAAAAAAATTATACCACTATATTAGCTAAATTGCTCTACATTCTTTTTTTTTGTTTTCAAATATTTGCTATATTGCTATATATTCTTGTTTTCGAATATTACGAATATTCAAAAAAACTAATATTTTTGTTTTTTTGAATATTCGTCTTTTTTTTATTAACTGTACAGTTGTTCTACTTTGGCATACTCCTCCCCGACAAGCGTCCCCGTCACCATGGGAATGCCTGGGGGTTAGAATATGCCATCGGACCTGAGTTTTCAAGATCTCTTTAAATCTCATTACAAAAATTTGCATTACGATAATTTGCATTACGAAAATTCGCAATCAACATTACTTCTAAAGTCAAAGATATTGCAGCCTTCTCGTTGGCCCACAAGACAAAAGCATATCACTATATTCTAAATGTTCGCGAATTCTCGAAGCACCGATATTCGCAATAACCAAATATTTTGAAAAATTTGCAAATTTCAAAGTATCAGTTTCTCTACTTCTGTAATACATAGTAATACCCCCAAAAATTGTGATGACTTTACATCCCCCATATGTCTACTTCATGTTTGAATTATTTTGGGAATGATATTTTATTTTTTGGGGATGTTACAAGGCTTAGAAGTTTAGAAGCAAATCGTGAAATTTTTCAGAAATTTACAAAAACCCAATTTTTAGGGACCACTACAGGTCTGAAGTCACTTTGTGAAGCTTACATGATAGAAACCGCCCAAATTACCCCATTCTATAAACTACACCCCTCAAGGTATTCAAAACTGATTTTACAAACTTCGTTAACCCTTTAGGTGTTGCACAAGAGTTATTGGCAAATGGGGATGAAATTTGAGAATTTCATTTTTTTGCCTAATTTTCCATTTTAACCCATTTTTTCCACTAACAAAGCAAGGGTTAACAGCCAAACAAGACTGTATCTTTATTTCCCTGACTCAGTCGTTTACAGAAACACCCCATATGTGGCCGTAAACTACTGTACGGGCACACAGTAGGGCGTAGAGGGAAAGGTGAGCCATATGGTTTTTGGAAGCCAGATTTTGCTGGACTTGTTTTTTGACACCATGTCCCATTTGAAGCCCCCCTGATGCACCCCTAGAGTAGAAACTCCATAAAAGTGACCCCATCTAAGAAACTACCCCCCTCAAGGTATTCAAAACTGATTTTACAAACTTTGTTAACCCTTTAGGTGTTGCACAAGATTTAATGGAAAATAGAGATGCAATTTTAAAATTTCACTTTTTTGGCAGATTTTCCATTTTAACATTTTTTTTCCAGTTACAAAGCAAGGGTTAACAGCCAAACAAAACTCATTATTTATGGCCCTGATTCTGTAGTTTACAGAAACATCCCATATGTGGTCGTAAACTGCTGTACGGGCACATGGCAGGGCGCAGAAGGAAAGGAATGCCATATGGTTTTTGGAAGGCAGATTTTGCTGGACTGGTTTTTTTGACACCATGTCCCATTTGAAGCCCCCCTGATGCACCTCTAGATTAGAAACTCCCAAAAAGTGAACCCATTTTAGAAAGTACGGGATAGGGTGGCATTTTTTTTGGTACTAGTTTAGGGTACATATGATTTTTGCTATATATTACACTTTTTGTGCGGCAAGGTAACAAGAAATAGCTTTTTTGGCACGTTTTCTTTTTTTTTGCTATTTACAACATTCATCTGACAGGTTAGATCATGTTGTAATTTTATAGAGCAGGTTGTCATGGACGCGGCGATACCTAATATGTATAAATTTATTTTTATTTATGTAAGTTTTACACAATGATTTCATTTTTAAAACAAAAAAAATGTTTTAGTGTCTCCATAGTCTAAGAGCCATTGTTTTTCAGTTTTTGGGCGATTATGACGGTTTGATTGGCACTATTTTGGGGTGCATATGACTTTTTGATCGCTTGCTATTACACTTTTTATGACGTAAGATGAAAAAAAATTGCTTTTTTTACACCGTTTTTATTTTTATTTTTTTACGGTGGTCACCTAAGGGGTTAAGTCATGTGATATTTTTATAGAGCCGGTCAATACGGATGTGTCGATACCTAATATGTATACTTTTTTCATTTATTTAAGTTTTACACAATGATTTCATTTTTGAAACAAAAAAAATCATGTTTTAGTGTTTCCATAGTCTAAGAGCCATAGTTTTTTCAGTTTTTTCAGTTTTTGGGTGATTATCTTGGGTAGGGTATGATTTTTGCGGGATAGTTTTTTTTTTTTTTTTTTTTATGGCGTTCACCGTGCGGGGAAAGTAACATGACCGTTTTATAGATCAGGTCGTTACAGACGCGGCGATACCTAATATGTGTAGTGTATCATTATTTATTTATTTTTTATTCAGTGATAAATGTGTTTTTTTTATCTTAACTTTTTTCACTTTTTTTAACATTTTTTTGACCCAGACCCACTTGGTTCTTGAAGATCCAGTGGATCTGATGTCTGTATAATACAGTACAGTACACTATATAGGGTACTGTACTGTATTTTACTTACACTTTGTCTGAACAGATCTATGCCTTTAGCACAGATCTGTTCAGCACCATGGACAGCAGGATGCCTGAGAAGGCGTCCTGTTGCTATGGGAACCTTACACGTCTGCTCAGTTATAGCCACAACTGCGCAGACGGGGAATGGTAAGGACGGGGCTGTCTGGGGGCTCTCTCCCTCTCCATCGGGGGGCTGCAAAGGAACAGCAGCCCCCCGATGGGAGAGGGAGGGTGCTCCCTGAGCTATTAACCTTTTCCATACAGCGGTCCGTACGGACCGCGGTATGGAAAGGGTTAAACGGCTGACATCGCATCACCGATGACGTACCGGTACGTCATGGGTTCTTAAGGACTCGGGAAACATGCTGTACCGGTACGTCATGCGTCCCTATGGGGGTTAAAGAATGTTTTGGAGTTGTTCTTACTTTCTTTGGCAACCTGTATTTCATTGTGTATTTTCGGTGATTTTATTACCCCCTTGCATAATTTATTTAGCTCTTTATACTTTTAAAGGCTACAGATGACCCCTCAGATTTGTTAAAGGCCCTCTTTTTGTAATTTATTGCCCTTTTTACATTATTTGTAAGCCATGTGGGGTTTCATTTTAAATGCTTGTACTTGTTACCTCTAGGAATGTATTTAACAATATACAAAGTGGATTTAAAGCACTCCCATTAAGCATAAGTGTCCTTAATTGACAATAGTTGCACACAGTCTATGTCCTGAAGTGCAGCGCTCAACCCTGGGAAATTCGCTTTTTTGAAATTAAGTGCTTTTGCCCTACCGACCCGAGTTTGTTTTTTTACAGTTTAGTTGGAATATAATATTGTGGTCACGGTTACCAAAGTTTTCATGGACAGTGACATTTCTCACAAGCTCTGCATTGTTAGAAATTACTAGATCCAGAAGAGCATTGCATCTATTAGGCTCGTCTACAAACTGGCCCATTAAATTAGCCTGCAAAAAGCTGAGAGATTTTCTCGGTTTTGCAGCAGAGGCAGAGCCATGTTCTCATTCTATGTTTGGATAGTTAAAATCTCCCATTATCACTACTGTGCCAGCCTGCACCGCATCTGAACTGATATTTACATAGCAATAGCCCAGCACTTTTGTCTATGCACTTTCTATGGACTGTGGATTATTGGTTTTAAGATGTATGTTGCAAGTTCTGGATTGTAGGATATATTATGACAATGAATTGAAATACATATGATACTAAAAGTTGGCAGTGTTGCTTTTTGTTGAGGGTCACTACAGGGGGACATTAAAAGTACTGGGGCAGTACGGTGGGGATATTATAACTACTGGGGGCACTGCAAGGGACACTATACTGGAGCACTACAGGGGGACATTATAAGTATCGGCCCAATATACAGAGCATTATAATTAGCGGGGGCACTACAGGGGATATTATAAGTACTGAGGGCTCCACAGGGGGACATTATAACTATTGGATCACTATAGGGGAGCATTATAACTATGTGGGCACTACAGAAGGCATTATAAACACGGGGGCACTATAGTGGGGCCTTATTATTACTGGGGGTTCTACAAGCGGATTTATGAAGGGGCCTTATTAATACTGGGGGCACTTTTGAGAGCTTTATTACTACCGGGGGTTCTGTGAGGGCATTATTAATATTCAACATAATATGGGGGTATTACTATTAATTAAGGCACTATTGGGGAGCATTATCACTATTAGTGACCAGGGCATTCTGGGAGAGAATTATAATTGGTGGGACTTTTTTGGGAGGCACCATAAGTTTGTAGGGGTCTATCTGTATGGTATTTTTATTTTTTAAGTGTAGTATTTGGAACCATTTGGGTACACAGCAGGCACAGTATTAACGGTGGCATCAGGATAATACTTTTGGATCAGCAGGAGGGATTAAGATTGAAAAGTGAGGGATTTAAGATTCCAGTGTGGCAAACTCTGTAGAGACAGGACATGGCTGAAAGATGTCACCATGGCGGTTTGCTCCTAATGGAGAAAATGAGAAAATATATTGGAGGAGACATCACTGGATGTAACATTAAAGTTATGCTCCTGTATGTTTGGTAGTACTGAATGTAATATCCATTCAAATATGGCATTAGCACTGGAGCGGAAGTAGGAGGTTGAATTGGAATGGGGCGCACAAACATAATTTACATTAACTACACATTAAGGGGTGTGCCTGCTTGAAAATGCCAGCGCGAAAGTCCCTGTCTGGCCCTATTTGAAGGGGAATGTAAGGCAGCAGACAACTGCTTCTAGGGTATGTAGCCATGGTACAAGTGTTTGCTATTTAAGACGTTAACTCATTGACAACATGCACCGCACATGTACAGTGGATGTCGTCTCTTTAAATATGGGGCCCATTCCAGAGCAGGAGCTATAGCCACTGGATGCCTGCTATTTCACATAGCAGACACCTGGGGGTAGCCGATTGCAGACATTTCTCCCCTCTGATGCCGTGGCCAATTATGACCACTTCATCTGAGGCAGCTTCCCCTTAATAAGGTCAGTCAAGTTGGTGGTAATAGGCTGGAGTGCTGTATTGAACTATACTGAATTTAAATACTACACCTGATTAGGCAGGTAACAGACGTGCAGTGCAGAGGGGAGGGAAGGGGAGTACCCTACCACTAGGAAGACGGAGGAGTGGTGACCCCTAACTCACCTAGCACTGGCACCTGGTATCCCTGACATCCCTAGACGGGCTGCTAACCCGTACGCTGATCATGTGCCTCGTCCCTGGCTTACCCTGAAAGAAGCCCTAGGTAGTGAATAGGAGGGCGATGGGAGCACTAGTCCTCACCACTGACACCTAGGGTAACAACAGGGAAAGGACAAACAACACAAACACCACAAACAATCCCCGAAGGGAGACAACAACAGGAGTGAACAGAAGATCCAACAGCTCCAGTTCCAACGGCTCCACAGCAACTCCAACTCCACCAGAGGTCAGAATAGAAGATCTGGAAAGAAGGTCTATATCTGGCAACAAGGGAAGCAGAAAGGGAAAATATATAGTAGCTGGGAGTGACAGAAAACAGCTGAAAGGAAAAGCTACAGATTCCTAAACGGGACAAAAAGGATTGCAAACCTAAGCATGATAAACCTGGACCGGAATCCATTCTCACCACTAGGTAATGGAGGGATCTCTTGAGAAACTGAGGGAGTAGCCACCCGCTGTGAACTTCTGACCCCACCCACAACAGGGTCAGCGATAGGTCGTGACACCCTCATTACTGTACCATACAGTATATTACCGTAATAAATCACAATAGTGGAAAGTAGAATCAGTCTAATGATTGCATGTTCAGGTCCCCTGGGGTACTTAAAAAAATAAATAAAAACAAAACTTTTTTTTAAATGTTAAAAGTTTATAATTGAAATCACCCAATTTTCCCATGATAAACATAAAAATAAACAATAAAAAATAATGATCATATGAACCGCCATATCTAAAAATGCCTGAACTATTAAAATATAACTGCATTTATCCCATACAGTGAACACCATAACCTGAAAAGAATCCAAATGGCCAATTTTGGCCAATTTTCAGCTTTTTTGTTGCTTAACGAGGTACCCCCAAAAAATGTACAAGTGATCAAAGAGTCACACACATTCTAGAATGAGCACCCCCATTCACTACTATGGGACAGGTTGTTTCTATACACTTCAATAAGAACAAACTGTCCCATGGGATGGTTTGTAATTACACCTAAGAGCAGGTAAACAATGAAGGGAAGGCTGTGCTCACAAGGAGCCTTCTCTTCAACCAGCTGATTGGCAGGGGTGCCAGTCCTGCGGATAGGTCATCAATATAAGAATCCCGGAAAACCCCTTTAAGATTTCAGATCCAAGCATTACGCCCTGGTCTTTTCTGCATCTGTTGTGTGCACAACTACTTCAGACAAAAGTAAAATAAAGCTCTGATTATTTCTTGTATACATACTGTACATGCAAAATCTCAGTGTGTTCCTTGCATCGTTTCTAGCAATAACTGCAATGCACTGTATTATATCTAAGTGAAGGCATACACATGCAATAATATTTGTTTAAAATAATTAATAAAGATTAATAAATGCTACTATTTAAAGAGGTTTTACAGTACTTTAACCCCTTAAAAGGGTTCTCTGGCAATGATTTATAGTTTTATAGTGACTACCAGCAGCAACTTGTCCAACTTGCCTGGTTACCACCACTTGCGGAGTTGCTTTGGGAAATAAAGGGACAGATCCCCACTACACACTATACTGCTCGACAATAGATGGTAATGATGTGATCCTGCTTATGATATGTCATCATGGCTGAGCAGCCTTACAGAAACACTCACCAATGTGTAGTAATTGCAAGTGCCAGACGTAGTGTGTAGTGAGTCCCTGCCCCCTACACAGTTCTGTAGGTGGAGGATCTGGTCAGGTTTGAAATGGCTTTGAGAGGCCTATATATTAGAAACACCCCACAAATAGCCCCCTTTAAGAAAAAAAAAAACTGAACCCTTTTAAAAGTGTTTCACAGGAATTCATGAAAAAGGTAGTTTAAGTTTAAACAGGGTTGTTGTTTTTTTCTTGCAGATTTTCAATTCTAATAATTTTTTTAACACAACAGGTGATAAAAATAGAACTAAGGCTACATTCACACGTCAGTATTTTTCTATAATCCGAATTTCGGTCCGTTTTTTGCGGATCCGTTGTTCCTGAAAATGTTTCCGTATGTCATCCGTATGTCATCCGTTTTTTGCGGATCCGCAAAAAACGGAAACATGTATACATTTCAATAATCAAATAAAGTTGTTTGGATTTCTTTGAAAAAAAATATAAAAAAATAAAAAAATAAAAAAATATATATATTTGCTATGTGTTTCCAGGAACGGATTCCGCAAAAAACGTAAGACATTCGGAATGACATCCGAATGTCTTCCTTTTTTTGCGGAACCATTGACTTTGCATTGTACCAGGATCCGATTTTTCAGGAACATAATAGGACATGTTTTATATTTAAACGGACATGCGGAACGGAACAACGGAAACGGACAGCACACATTGTGCTGTCCGATTTTTTCCAGGACCCATTGAAAATGAATGGGTCCTGATCTGGTCCTGATCTGTTCCGCAAAAAACTGAACAGATCAGGAAAGAAAAAACGGACGTCTGAATGGACCCTAATACTGCACATTTATCACCCTCATTCTCCAGTTTTTAGAAATATACCATTCATGGCCCTATAGTATTACTTGACTAAAATATCAGCTTCATAATTGAAGAAGCACCTTGTGAATTTTGAGGAAGTTGTATAGTTAAAATTTCAGGTTGCAGTGGTTTTGATGTTCTAAACATAAAAAACACCCCAAAAATGTCCCGTTTTATAAACTACATCTCTCAAGGAAAAAATATGAGCATGCAGTGAGCATTTTAAACCCCAGTGTTTTATAGAATTTATTAGGACTTGGACATCAAAATCAAAAGTTATATGTTAACAATAATATGTAATTTAAGCTCATTTATTTTATTATTATTATTTTTCTTCATTTTTACAATGGATAACAGGAGAAACAGAATGCCAAATTGTCACATCATTTCTTCCAAGTATGACAATACCCTGTCTATCGTTGTAATCTGCCTTTTGGGCGCACAGCAAAGCTCAGAAGGGAGGAAGCACTTTTGGAACCCAGATTTTATTTGAATGGGTTTGGGTGCCATGTCAAACTTGCAACACCCCAGAGGTACCAGTACAGTGAAAACCCCAAGAAATAAACCCATATTTGAAACTGTACCCTCACCCAAGGAGTTCAGTTGAATATGTAGTGATGGTTTTGACTCAGCAGGTGTTTCTTATAATTTGTGAGATGCTGGCTTAATTATTATCCAAGTCATGTGTCAAGGCCTGTTCAAAAGGTTGAGACTTATAGGATAGCTTCTTTACATATGGTGGTATTAGAGGCAGAGCTTGTTAAATGGTTTCTGTCAGCAGGAAAATGATTATTAAACTGGCTGACATTAGCGATGTACTAATGTCAGCTGAACATAACTATATTAGTGCCATCTCACTGCGTGCCACCGTTATTGAGAAAAAATAACTTTTATAATATGCGAATGAGCAGACACTCACCAGCCAGGCCTATTTAAACAGGCAGCCTGCTGGCCACAGATTGCCTGTGATTAAGGTCTTCATACGCTCCTGTATTCCTGGCATTGTGTTCCTGAATCCTGCTCAAGACCTAGCATCTGCTCAATCCCTGTTTGTCGCAATCTCCTGGTACTGACTTCCGGCTTGTGTTTGGACTCGCTCTTGTTGCTCCCTTGTACTGATTTGACTTCCTGGTATTTGACATTGACTAGTTTGACTTGCGTTGTGTTCTGTTTGTCCTGTCTCTTGTTTTCCTCTGCACTTACTTAAGTTAGGGACTGCTGTCCAGTTGCGCCCCGTTACCTAGGACGGATCGTGCAAGTAGGTAGGGGCAGAGGCGTGAGTGGAACCCCCGTCCGTGACAGAATTGAATCCCACGAAGTGGAATTCGATCTGAATTTCAGGATAAATTTTCTGAATTTTCTCGTGCTCCATGTCAGCGAATCGATTTAACCTGAAATAGTATAAAAAACTAAATAAATTCAAACTTACCTCCTCCATATGCTCGCGACGAGCCTCCATCTTGCTTGAAGATCTTGGCCAAAATCCTGTGCGGCGTGAGATTACATTATCATGCCGGCTGGCGTGATGACATCAAACGTCACCATGCCAGCCTGTGTGATAACGTAATCTCGCACCGCACAGGATTCCAGCCAAGATCTTCAAGCAAGATGGCGGCGGCCGGCCCATTGCGAGCAAATGGAAGCGGTAATTTTACACTCAGATGCCGCAATCATGTATGAACGCGGCATCTGAGTGGTACAGTGACAGCTCCCCCTGTAAACCGCTTAGATGCTGCAGTCACTACTGACCAATTAAGCATCCTTGAACTGGTGCTAGCACTGATCTCGGCTGTTGTAGCATGGTGTTAGCTGCATGTTACAGCTGACACTCGCTGATCCACTGCCATCTTCATGCCGTAAATATATATTATGGTGCACTAATGTTCATCTTGCCATGCCATATATTTACAGCATGGTGGGTTAAGGGGTTAATAGTAAATAATGATGGCCTACCTTCAGAATTGGCCATCAGTATCTGATTGGCAGCGTCTGGCACCCTGCATCTCCACTGGTCAACTGTTCTGCAGCAGCTGCAGTAGCTCTGGCGCGGGAAGTCAGCATCATTACTACACAGCTCTGTCAATTTCTATAGTGGGCAGATCTAGTTACTGCAATACTGCTCTATTTCACTGCAGTAACCAACTTTATCCACTGCAGAAATGAACAGAGCTGTAGTTCTTATGTGAATGAATGGCCCCAGAGATAATGCAGCTGCTGCAGGGAATCTGATCAGGGGAGTAAGGGATTTAGGACCTCTGGCAATCTAATATTGATGACTTATCCTAAGAAAACGCCACTCCTTTTAAAATATGGGAAAACCCCTTTAATTGACATAATTTATTACAAATTTTAAACAAATACTGCATGTGAACACCTTCACTTGAATACGTTAGCGTACTTCAGTTATGGCTACAGTCGATACCGTAATAATTATAAAGATGTAACATAATTAGGGATGAGCGAACTCGAACTGTATAGTTCGGGTTCGTACCGAATTTTGGGGTGTCCGTGACACGGACCCGAACCTGGACATTTTCGTAAAAGTCCGGGTTCGGGTTCGGTGTTCGTCGCTTTCTTGGCGCTTTTGTGACGCTTTCTTGGCGCTTTTTGAAAGGCTGCAAAGCAGCCAATCAACAAGCGTCATACTACTTGCCCCAAGAGGCCGTCACAGCCATGCCTACTATTGGCATGGCTGTGATTGGCCAGAGCACCATGTGACCCAGCCTCTATTTAAGCTGGAGTCACATAGCGCCGCCCGTCACTCTGCTCTGATTAGCGTAGGGAGAGGTTGCGGATGCGACAGTAGGGCGAGATTAGGCAGATTAACTCCTCCAAAGGACTTCACTTGATTAATCGATCGATCTGCAGCTGTGCATCATTGAGCTGCTGAAATTCAAATGCTCACTCACTGTTTTTAGGCTGCCCAGACCGTTTGTCAGTCACTTTTTTCTGGGGTGATCGGCGGCCATTTTGTGTCTTGTGCGGTGCTGCGACCAAGTGCATCCAAGCTGCGACCAAGTGCATTTAACCCTCAATGGTGTGGTTGTTTTTTGGCTAAAGCCTACATCAGGGTGAAGCTGTCACACCAAGTGCATTTAACCAGCAATAGTCTGTTCATTTTTTTGGCCATATACTAAATCAGGGGCAAGCTGCGCCTGTCACCAAGTGCATTTAACCCTCAATGGTGTGGTTGTTTTTTGGCTAAAGCCTACATCAGGGTGAAGCTGTCACACCAAGTGCATTTAACCAGCAATAGTCTGTTCATTTTTTGGCCATATACTACATCAGGGGCAAGCTGCGCCCGTCACCAAGTGCATTTAACCCTCAGTAGTGTGGTGCGTCAAGCTGTGACACCAAGTGCATTTAACCAGCAATAGTCTGTTCATTTTTTGGCCATATACTAAATCAGGGGCAAGCTGCGCCCGTCACCAAGTGCATTTAACCACCAATAGTGTGGTTATTTTTTGGCCATATCCCAGTCTAATTCTGTCACTAAATCCATACCGGTCACCCAGCGCCTAAATACTAGGCCTCAAATTTATATCCCGCTAAATCTCTCGTTACCGCTGTCCTGTTGTGGCTGGGAAAGTTATTTAGTGTCCGTCAAAGCACATTTTTTGTTCTGGGTTGAAGTACAATTCCCAATTTAGCAATTTCATAATTTAGTGGTTCCTGCTATATCAGAGCTATTTGAAATCTATCCCTAAAAGGGTATATAATATTCAAGGTGCACATTGGGTCATTCAGAATAACTTCACACACACCCGCTACTGTGTATTTCCAAGTCTAATTCTGTCACTAAACCCATACCTGTCACCCAGCGCCTAAATACTAGGCCTCAAATTTATATCCTGCTAAATCTCTCGTTAACGCTGTCCTGTTGTGGCTGGGAAAGTTATTTAGTGTCCGTCAAAGCACATTTTTTGTTCTGGGTTTAAATACAATTCCCAATTTAACAATTTCATAATTTAGTGGTTTCTGCTATATCAGAGCTATTTGAAATCTATCCCTAAAAGGGTATATAATATTCAAGGTGCACATTGGGTCATTCAGAATAACTTCACACACACCCGCTACTGTGTATTTCCAAGTCTAATTCTGTCACTAAACCCATACCTGTCACCCAGCGCCTAAATACTAGGCCTCAAATTTATATCCTGCTAAATCTCTCGTTAACGCTGTCCTGTTGTGGCTGGGAAAGTTATTTAGTGTCCGTCAAAGCACATTTTTTGTTCTGTGTTTAAATACAATTCCCAATTTAACAATTTCATAATTTAGTGGTTTCTGCTATATCAGAGCTATTTGAAATCTATCCCTAAAAGGGTATATAATATTCAAGGTGCACATTGGGTCATTCAGAATAACTTCACACACACACGCTTCTGTGCATTTCCAAGTCTAATTCTGTCACTAAATCCATACCGGTCACCCAGCGCCTAAATACTAGGCCTCAAATTTATATCCCGCTGAATTTGAATACAATACATTGGGCCAAATAATATATTTGTTGTTGTGGTGAACCATAACAATGAGAAAAACATCTAGTAAGGGACGCGGACGTGGACATGGTCGTGGTGGTGTTAGTGGACCCTCTGGTGCTGGGAGAGGACGTGGCCGTTCTGCCACATCCACACGTCCTAGTGTACCAACTACCTCAGGTCCCAGTAGCCGCCAGAATTTACAGCGATATATGGTGGGGCCCAATGCCGTTCTAAGGATGGTAAGGCCTGAGCAGGTACAGGCATTAGTCAATTGGGTGGCCGACAGTGGATCCAGCACGTTCACATTATCTCCCACCCAGTCTTCTGCAGAAAGCGCACAGATGGCGCCTGAAAACCAACCCCATCAGTCTGTCACATCACCCCCATGCATACCAGGGAAACTGTCTCAGCCTCAAGTTATGCAGCAGTCTCTTATGCTGTTTGAAGACTCCGCTGGCAGGGTTTCCCAAGGGCATCCACCTAGCCCTTCCCCAGCGGTGAAAGACATAGAATGCACTGACGCACAACCACTTATGTTTCCTGATGATGAGGACATGGGAATACCACCTCAGCATGTCTCTGATGATGACGAAACACAGGTGCCAACTGCTGCGTCTTTCTGCAGTGTGCAGACTGAACAGGAGGTCAGGGATCAAGACTGGGTGGAAGACGATGCAGGGGACGATGAGGTCCTAGACCCCACATGGAATGAAGGTCGTGCCACTGACTTTCACAGTTCGGAGGAAGAGGCAGTGGTGAGACCGAGCCAACAGCGTAGCAAAAGAGGGAGCAGTGGGCAAAAGCAGAACACCCGCCGCCAAGAGACTCCGCCTGCTACTGACCGCCGCCATCTGGGACCGAGCACCCCAAAGGCAGCTTCAAGGAGTTCCCTGGCATGGCACTTCTTCAAACAATGTGCTGACGACAAGACCCGAGTGGTTTGCACGCTGTGCCATCAGAGCCTGAAGCGAGGCATTAACGTTCTGAACCTGAGCACAACCTGCATGACCAGGCACCTGCATGCAAAGCATGAACTGCAGTGGAGTAAACACCTTAAAACCAAGGAAGTCACTCAGGCTCCCCCTGCTACCTCTTCTGCTGCTGCCGCCTCGGCCTATTCTGCTGCTGCCGCCTCGGCCTCTTCCTCCGCCTCTGGAGGAACGTTGGCACCTGCCGCCCAGCAAACAGGGGATGTACCACCAACACCACCACCACCACCTCCGTCACCAAGCGTCTCAACCATGTCACACGCCAGCGTTCAGCTCTCCATCTCACAAACATTTGATAGAAAGCGTAAATTCCCACCTAGCCACCCTCGATCCCTGGCCCTGAATGCCAGCATTTCTAAACTACTGGCCTATGAAATGCTGTCATTTAGGCTGGTGGACACAGACAGCTTCAAACAGCTCATGTCGCTTGCTGTCCCACAGTATGTTGTTCCCAGCCGGCACTACTTCTCCAAGAGAGCCGTGCCTTCCCTGCACAACCAAGTATCCGATAAAATCAAGTGTGCACTGCGCAACGCCATCTGTGGCAAGGTCCACCTAACCACAGATACGTGGACCAGTAAGCACGGCCAGGGACGCTATATCTCCCTAACTGCACACTGGGTAAATGTAGTGGCAGCTGGGCCCCAGGCGGAGAGCTGTTTGGCGCACGTCCTTCCGCCGCCAAGGATCGCAGGGCAACATTCTTTGCCTCCTGTTGCCACCTCCTCCTTCTCGGCTTCCTCCTCCTCTTCTTCCACCTGCTCATCCAGTCAGCCACACACCTTCACCACCAACTTCAGCACAGCCCGGGGTAAACGTCAGCAGGCCATTCTGAAACTCATATGTTTGGGGGACAGGCCCCACACCGCACAGGAGTTGTGGCGGGGTATTGAACAACAGACCGACGAGTGGTTGCTGCCGGTGAGCCTCAAGCCCGGCCTGGTGGTGTGTGATAATGGGCGAAATCTCGTTGCAGCTCTGGGACTAGCCAATTTGACGCACATCCCTTGCTTGGCGCATGTGCTGAATTTGGTGGTGCAGAAGTTCATTCACAACTACCCCGACATGTCAGAGCTGCTGCATAAAGTGCGGGCCGTCTGTTCGCGCTTCCGGCGTTCACATCCTGCTGCTGCTCGCCTGTCTGCGCTACAGCGTAACTTCGGCCTTCCCGCTCACCGCCTCATATGCGACGTGCCCACCAGGTGGAACTCCACCTTGCACATGCTGGACAGACTGTGCGAGCAGCAGCAGGCCATAGTGGAGTTTCAGCTGCAGCACGCACGGGTCAGTCGCACTACAGAACAGCACCACTTCACCACCAATGACTGGGCCTCCATGCGAGACCTGTGTGCCCTGTTGCGCTGTTTCGAGTACTCCACCAACATGGCCAGTGGCGATGACACCGTTATCAGCGTTACAATACCACTTCTATGTCTCCTTGAGAAAACACTTAGGGCGATGATGGAAGAGGAGGTGGCCCAGGAGGAGGAGGAGGAGGAGGAGGAAGAGGGGTCATTTTTAGCACTTTCAGGCCAGTCTCTTCGAAGTGACTCAGAGGGAGGTTTTTGGCAACAGCAGAGGCCAGGTACAAATGTGGCCAGCCAGGGCCCACTACTGGAGGACGAGGAGGACGAGGATGAGGAGGAGGTGGAGGAGGATGAGGATGAAGCATGGTCACAGCGGGGTGGCACCCAACGCAGCTCGGGTCCATCACTGGTGCGTGGCTGGGGGGAAAGGCAGGACGATGACGATACGCCTCCCACAGAGGACAGCTTGTCCTTACCCCTGGGCAGCCTGGCACACATGAGCGACTACATGCTGCAGTGCCTGCGCAACGACAGCAGAGTTGCCCACATTTTAACCTGTGCGGACTACTGGGTTGCCACCCTGCTGGATCCACGCTACAAAGACAATGTGCCCACCTTACTTCCTGCACTGGAGCGTGATAGGAAGATGCGCGAGTACAAGCGCACGTTGGTAGACGCGCTACTGAGAGCATTCCCAAATGTCACAGGGGAACAAGTGGAAGCCCAAGGCCAAGGCAGAGGAGGAGCAAGAGGTCGCCAAGGCAGCTGTGTCACGGCCAGCTCCTCTGAGGGCAGGGTTAGCATGGCAGAGATGTGGAAAACTTTTGTCAACACGCCACAGCTAACTGCACCACCACCTGATACGCAACGTGTTAGCAGGAGGCAACATTTCACTAACATGGTGGAACAGTACGTGTGCACACCCCTCCACGTACTGACTGATGGTTCGGCCCCATTCAACTTCTGGGTCTCTAAATTGTCCACGTGGCCAGAGCTAGCCTTTTATGCCTTGGAGGTGCTGGCCTGCCCGGCAGCCAGCGTTTTGTCTGAACGTGTATTCAGCACGGCAGGGGGCGTCATTACAGACAAACGCAGCCGCCTGTCTACAGCCAATGTGGACAAGCTGACGTTCATAAAAATGAACCAGGCATGGATCCCACAGGACCTGTCCGTCCCTTGTCCAGATTAGACATTAACTACCTCCCCATAACCATATATTATTGGACTCCAGGGCACTTCCTCATTCAATCCTATTTTTATTTTCATTTTACCATTATATTGCGAGGCTACCCAAAGTTGAATGAACCTCTCCTCTGCCTGTGTGCTAGGCCTAAATATATGCCAATGGACTGTTGCAGTGGTGGCTGACATGAAGCCTGATTCTCTGCTATGACATGCAGACTAATTCTCTGCTGACATGAAGCCAGATTGTCTGTTACGGGACCTCTCTGCTCTGCCTGTGTGCTAGGCCTAAATATATGCCAATGGACTGTTGCAGTGGTGGGTGACGTGAAGCCTCATTCTCTGCTATGACATGCAGACTGATTCTCTGCTGACATGAAGCCAGATTGTCTGTTACGGGACCTCTCTGCTCTGCCTGTGTGCTAGGCCTAAATATATGCCAATGGACTGTTGCAGTGGTGGGTGACGTGAAGCCTCATTCTCTGCTATGACATGCAGACTGATTCTCTGCTGTCATGAAGCCAGATTGTCTGTTACGGGACCTCTTTGCTCTGCCTGTGTGCTAGGCCTAAATATATGCCAATGGACTGTTGCAGTGGTGGGTGACGTGAAGCCTCATTCTCTGCTATGACATGCAGACTGATTCTCTGCTGACATGAAGCCAGATTGTCTGTTACGGGACCTCTCTGCTCTGCCTGTGTGCTAGGCCTAAATATATGCCAATGGACTGTTGCAGTGGTGGGTGACGTGAAGCCTCATTCTCTGCTATGACATGCAGACTGATTCTCTGCTGTCATGAAGCCAGATTGTCTGTTACGGGACCTCTCTGCTCTGCCTGTGTGCTAGGCCTAAATATATGCCAATGGACTGTTGCAGTGGTGGGTGACGTGAAGCCTCATTCTCTGCTATGACATGCAGACTGATTCTCTGCTGACATGAAGCCAGATCGTCTGTTACGGGACCTCTCTCCTCTGCCTGGGTGCTGGGCCTAAATTTATGACAATGGACTGTTGCAGTGGTGGCTGACGTGAAGCCTGATTCTCTGCTATGACATGCAGACTGATTCTCTGCTGACATGAAGCCAGATCCTCTGTTACGGGACCTCTCTCCTCTGCCTGGGTGCTGGGCCTAAATTTATGAAAATGGACTCTTACAGTGGTGGGTGACGTGAAGCCTGATTCTCTGCTATGACATGAAGACTGATTCTCTGCTGACATGAAGCCAGATTGTCTGTTACGGGACCTCTCTCCTCTGCCTGGGTGCCGGGGCCTAAATATCTGAGAATGGACTGTTCCAGTGGTGGGTGACGGGAAGCCAGATTCTCTGCTATGGAACCTCTCTCCAATTGATTTTGGTTAATTTTTATTTATTTAATTTTTATTTTAATTAATTTCCCTATCCACATTTGTTTGCAGGGGATTTACCTACATGTTGCTGCCTTTTGCAGCCCTCTAGCCCTTTCCTGGGCTGTTTTACAGCCGTTTTAGTGCCGAAAAGTTCGGGTCCCCATTGACTTCAATGGGGTTCGGGTTCGGGACGAAGTTCGGATCGGGTTCGGATCCCGAACCCGAACATTTCCGGGATGTTCGGCCGAACTTCTCGAACCCGAACATCCAGGTGTTCGCTCAACTCTAAACATAATACAATTATTATCCAGGTTCAGGAATTAAATGATAAAAATATTGGTAAAATGTTCCAAATTAAGTGGGGAAAAAAACATTTGAGCAGTGGGTATTAGTTGTGTGAATTCCTGGCTTATTAGTTATATAATCTCACTCTTTGCAGCCAAAAGTAAATATTATTTTTTATGAATAAAGTTAACTCAATTCAGCAAATCAGGAGCAGCCTGGATCTCTAGCCAATTAGTACTTGCTTTGATCTCCCCCCTGTATTCAGCGATCCTTGTTAGCCTTCTCTCAGGCTGTGCAAAGGCTTGTTAGCAAGGCCAGCCTGTGAGCTTCATAAGTTTCCTGCAGGGAAGCTATTAATTAATACAATCAATGATTTCATTGATAAGTGCCCCTGTGCCTTCTTGGCTGTTTTATACAGAAACTAAAAAAGCAATTGAGACACTAATATCTGTCTATGGGAGAATGCAAGTTTTGATAAATGCTAAAGGTTAAAATTAGGCTTAAGCGAACCTGAACTGTAAAGTTCAGGTTCGTACCAAACTTTAGAATTTTTGGACCCGAACCCGAACATTTCAGTAAAAGTTCGGGTTCGGTGATTTAATGGTGCTTTTTAAAAGGCTGCAGGGCAGCCAATCAACAAGCGTTTAACTCGTATGCCCTTAGAAGCCATCACAGCCATGCCTATTAATGGCATGGCTGTGATTGGCCAGTGCAGCATGTGACCCAGCCTCTATATAAGCAGGAGTCACGTAGCGCCGCACATCACTCTGCTTTTACTAGTGTATGGATAGGATGCTGCTGCTGCTGCTGTGAGGGAGAGAATAGGACAGAATCTATCTGATAGCACATCACAACTTGTTGTTATTAACTCAGCGATCTACAGCGATTTTGTTTTGTGGGTGCAATGCAACATTTTTGTACCCTGCCCTGAGCCCATGGACACAAAAAATAAGTTTTATCCGTCTGTTAGTTAGGTGGGCGTCGGTGGCCATTTTGAGCAAGTTCAGTGCACCAGCACAGTATATGTGCCAGGGACAATAATTTAACCCTATTCTTTTAGTTCAACGGGCAACATATACCCATTTTATGAGTGTACCTGCACTGCATATGTGCCATGGGAAGGGAAAATAATATAGGGAATCCGTCTGTGAGTTAAGGGACCCAGGGGGGTGACATATACCCAAAAAAATTCTGTACAATCCGAGTAAATCCATCTGTTAGATTCTGTTGGGACAAATACATTTGCGCCCTGCACTGCATTTGTGATAGTGAAAGAAAATCAGTTAAATACATCTGTTTAATTGTGGGTGAAAAAAATCATGTTTTTTTTCCCCATAAAGTACCTTTGCGGCCTGCACTGCAAATCTGATAGTGAAATAGAATCAGTAAATCCATCTGTTTAACGGTGGGTGAAAAAATCATATTTTTTTTCCATAATGTACCTTTGCGGCCTTTGCTGCATTTGTGACAGTCCAATACAAGCGTTAAATACTGAGACACAACTGACATATTCTGGCTCAATCGTTTCGAAGAGTAGAGGAGTTCCAGTCTCCTCCACTAATGTCTTATAAAAGAGTAATAACCTGACATTGGCTGATGTAAAAACAAAGAAGAAACTGGATGGGAGAAGGGGATGTTACCCGTGCTTGGGCTGCTGCAATTGTGGCAGCCTAATCAGGGGAGACTCCTTCTGCCACCCAAGAACCAGAAAAAATATAATATCAAAGGGTATTATACATGTAACTCAGATTTTGTCATCTATAGTTTGCAATGCCTGTGTGGCCTCCTCTATATTGGGGAGACGAAGCAGCCTTGCAATAATAGAATTAACCAGCATAGATATACAATCGAAAGTTACTAAGAAAGAGAATCATCAAAACCAGGATTGTGGGGATGAAGTAGAGTTACCTGTACCAGAGCATTTTTGGAGACATCGACATAGTGTCTCACAATTAAGATACAGAATTATTGATAGTGTCCCTGTACTTAGGAGAGGAGGAGATAGGGAAAAATTATTAAAAAGGAAGGAATTAAGATGGATCTACGAATTACATACCATGGAACCTAAAGGTCTCAATAGGGAATTCAAGGTGGGTTCTCTTTTCTTAACCCAGAGCCGGATGTGTGTCATAATAACTTAAGTTTAAGTGCCCAATTAATAGCCGTGTTTTTTAACTATTATTAACCCATTTTTTTCCCCACTTTTTAGGGGCAACCGTGTACATGCTGTGGGAAGACCGAATTTGGACTATAGAGTAGAAGAAGGGGGTTTCAGATGGGGGATCCCTGAAGAACCTATTGATTGCGAACATTGACCACTGGGGGTGCCTTCTGTGGGGGACATGCGGCCACCCTGGTATATACTATGTAGACGGATATAACTATAAGGAATGATGGAGGCATTTAAAATTGTGGGGGATTCATTGGTGATGGCATCCAAGGATAAAATTTATTAATCTTACAATACTAAATGGAGGTGATATGGTGGTAGAGCTGGATATATGAGATACAGGTATGTCCACAAAGATCAGGAGGGACAAATTGAAAAGGAGGGCTCCATCCAGTTAATGGATTGTAGCCTCCTAATTTCTGGAGTCCCCCAAGAATAAATGGTAATATAGGACTGGATGATTCCTTGATCTGGGGCTGACCCCTCGGAATATGAGATCTATGTACCAGTTAAATGATGAATGGTGGACCACCTGTCATACAGCCTGGAAATAGCACAGTGCGATTTACTCCATAATGAAACCACATAAAAGCCTCCTAATTAAATTAATGACAACTAAATGACCGCACTGCTCCCCTATCCGAGATATATATGAGGTTGAAGGAAATTACGAGAGTTAGCTTTTATAATTATCTGGCGTCAAGTAACTGGGTAACCGAAGGTCAGGTGATCGGAGGATAGCACGTGACGCATAACATCACAATGAGATGCGATCAGATGACCAGGTCACATGATCGGAAGTTCACCTTGATGACGGCAGAATGAATGGACCTGGAAGAAGTGCTGGTTAAAAGGCGGAAGAGAGAAATGACGTCAGGGCACATGAGCAGAGAGAGCAGAGGGATGCCAACGGCCAAATAATCGTTTAAAATCCGCTGTAGGGAAACTCTGAATATGGAAGTCCAGCGGAGGTTCCTGCAGCATGGGACACGGTATGCACATGTGTGAATGCTTGAATATAATTAGCAGTTGCATAAGGATGTTAATCAATGATTGTGGAACAGGGGGCTACGTTGTAACCAATGTGAGGCCTTGGGGTGGTATTTAAATGTTCACTGTGGTGTTGTTATCATATGAGCTTGATAAAGACCGCAAGGTCGAAACTTGGCTGACTTAGGTGTAATAAAAGATCCTTGGAGTGCTGTGGCCTTATTACCTATTATTGGCATTTACGAGGACCCAAGGACTGGGACCCAATGCTACAGGCACCACCACAGCTGAAAATTCAGTCAGTAGTGCTATCCTATCGTCACATTTTGTCTTAGATACTAGGCTATGGATGACAGACTTGTAAGACATTCATTTAAAAAATTCTACAAGAGAAGTTTAATTAAAATGTAATTGACAAATGTCACATTCTGTACTTTTTGTGAATGTTTTGGTGTACATAAATGTAATTTGCTTCTGCTTATCAGCATGGCAGCCTCTGTGGCATGAATAAGGCACAAGCAGCAAATAAAGGGAAGACTATATAAAGTATTATCAGAAGAGGCAGTGTTAATGCACTAGAAAGGAGGACTTTGAAGCATATAGTCACCATTTAAATGGTGCACATGTTAATGGCAACAATGGACTCAAATATAGGGGATATATAGCTTTGATCTTGAGTGTAGACACTAGCAAAAACAGTATATGAACTCCTTATTTTTCAGCTTTCCATTTGACATAAAAAAACTGCTACCCACAGACACATGGCTACCCAAAAATCACTCACTGTTGGATAGGGATGAGCATACATGTGATCTGGTTTATGTCTTCTCTTGGATCAACATGGTGAGATTATAGGTTGGACTTGATGGCCCTACTACATGTCTTTTTTTCAACATTACAACTATAAAATTATGTAACTTTGTGTTTCAGTTGCTCACCACTTTCTATATCCCTAGTGAATAAAGATGGAATCTATACCTCTTTATTATTTTTGGCAAATCAAGTGGAGACAGGAAAACCCTTTATTTTTCTGCCGTACCAATCTGGTATAGATAGCATTATTGCTTAAGTAAAATGTTGTGTGTCATTTCTCATACAACACATCATTCTCAATATCCTGCCAAAACTACAATCCACATTCTACATGCAATCAAAACAAAATAATAATTTTATTATTTAAAGAATAAGCAGTGTGAAGTAATAATTTAACTATACAGGCAGTAATTTGTTCTCGCAAACCTTTGCTAACCTGTTCTTCATAGATTAAAATGTGACATTACTTCATGCTGAGAACTAGATGCAATTTAAAATTATTGTCGCTTGCAACCCCACTTTTCACCAATGCATCAATATTACAGTGCCTCCAGCTATAAGACCAAGTTCAAACAAAACATATATCTTTTTAAAGCAATGAAAAAGACAGATCTGTCACTTAAGTGAATAAATAAAACACAACAAACCTCTGTTTGTCCAACTATTTTACAGTATTTATATGGTTCACTAGTCAACATTTATTTACAGAAGAATCATTGTGCTTTTTATATTAAAGGGAATGTCCAACTTAAGGTTTATGCATACTCTTTTATCCTTTACATTTTCTCTTTTTTTATCATCTAAATTTGGTTGTCAAAGCTGCATCCAGAAACTTGAGCAGGTGGCTGTACCCGGGGGTGAACCTAGCCTTTCTGCTGCCTGAGGCGAAAATTTAAACAACGCCCAACCCCTCCAGCCCTACTGTTTAAGGCTACTTACACACTGTTCAGCCTGCCGGATATGTGCTACCGCAAGTCCACCGTGCTGTGGGAAGTCCGCTCCGGCCAGGATAAAACGACAGCTTGCTGTGGTTTTTGTCCGGCCGCCTCTCGGCATGCTTGGTCATTGGAGCCGGAGCAGACTTTCAGCGGCACGGTGGACTTGCAGTAGTACGGATCCGGCAGGTTGTTCACCCGCCTAAATAGCCTTCTGGAAAAGGCTACCGCAAGTGTGAAAGTAGCCTAAGGAATACTATGATACAGTTTAATATAGAGAGATATTTCCACATCCCTGCCACTGCCCCACTTGTCTCTAGGTCTTGTTGCCTGAGGCAGTAGCTTGACCTAGCCTTATTGGTGGTTCACCCCAGGCTGTGCCCTTACAATGTCTGTAAGAATATGCCATAACTATTGCCTGTTGTACATTTCATCCCAGGAGCATGGAATATGGAGAGGTCAGCAACTGTGATCACCAGCAGTAATTTTGTGCAGTAGACTTGTCAGAGATTAGTAAACAAATTGACTGCAGGGCAGTATATATAGTTCATGATGCCCAAGGCGATAAGGGTCCATTCACACGTCCGTTTTTTCTTTCCTGATCTGTTCCGTTTTTTCAGGAACAGATCAGGACCAGATCTGGACCCATTCATTTTCAATGGGTCCTGGAAAAAAAACGGACAGCACAATGTGTGCTGTCCGTTTCCGTTGTTCCGTTCCGCATGTCCGTTTAAATATAAAACATGTCCTATTCTTGTCCTGAAAAATCGGATCCTGGTACAATACAAAGTCAATGGATCCGCAAAAAACGGATGACATTCGGATGTCATTCCGTATGTCATCCGTTTTTTGCGGATTCCGTTCCTGGAAACACATAACAAATTTTTTATTTTATTTTATTTTTTCAATTTTTTTTCAAAGAAATCCAAACAACTTTATTTGATTATTGAAATGTATACATGTTTCCGTTTTTTGCGGATCCGCAAAAAACGGATGACATACGGATGACATACGGAAACATTTTCAGGAACAACGGATCCGCAAAAAACGGACCGTTTTTCAGGATGAAAAAAAACAGGACGTGTGAATGGACCCTAAGACTGAATTTGCCCTGCTAAGTTGCTTATCATTTTTTCCACTATGTCACAATTTTTGCATAAAGTCAAGCAGGCACAGAGGTAGTGTAAAAAATAAATAATAATAAAACACAAAACAAAAGTTATTACCTTGGTGGTGCTGCCCCCAGCAATGCAGCTCCCTGGACACTGCATCTCCAGCGCCTAATGGCAAATAAGGTCCTGATCTAATGTAACTTGACTAATAGAGACTTAACTTTTGGTGCATTAAAAGCTACTTACAATTTCAGTTGTAGAGAAGATGAATAGAAAATAATTGGGGAGAATAAAAATATTTATTCTTTGCTAAGAAATAACTTCTTAACCCTTAATAATCTTTCTATCACTCAATTAATCTATTCCTATCTACAAAGTTAAAACACTCACTTTACACAAGGGGTGACTTGGCCATTGACTCTTTAGGGAAAAATCCTGGTGGGCCAATCAGGTTATGGCATCATGAGGGCATCTGCTTCCAAAAACTATTCAGGAGCTCAACAGTCCAGACCTGAGTATCACTGAAGTGCTGTTTCTCATCTTCACACAACTTATATTAATTATATACAATTGTAATAAAAATTAGCATAGTCTACATACAAGATTAGGGATGAGTGAACCCGTAGAAGTTTGGGTTCGCAGGGTTTCTGCCAAACTTGACCCGAACTTGACCCTGAACCTGAACCCTATTTAAATCAGTGGTGATCCAAACTTCACTTATTATTTTCCATTATAACATAGTCATAGCGGAAAATAATAGCATTCTTAAGACAGAATGCAAAAGAATGTGGCCATTTAGAGGTAAAAAAAAACGTGGTGATGTCATTGCAGGTCCTTTGGCAGGTCCTGCTGAATGAAGATGAAGGACTTGCGACAACGCCATAAAGAATGCTATTATTTTCCGCTATAACTATGTTATGACAGAAAATAATAAAATCACCCCGAAACCGAACCTGGACTTCAGTGAAAAGTTCGGGTTCGGGTCCGGGACACAAACTTGCAAAGTTTAGTGTGAACCCGAACTTTGCAGTTCGGGTTCACTCATCCCTATACAAGATGCATCCTCTGTCTGGTAATATGATATATACTCACTGACAAAAAAAAAATAACACACCAAGAAAGAGTGTGAATGTAATGATGATATATGTAAGTGATTACAATATTAGAGCGAAAGGATATGTTTATTGGAGAAAACTGTACAATAGAAAAGAGTCCCCTGCTGGATACAATATCAGATGCTGTTGGGCATGGAGGCATACAGTTTCCGTATGGCATCCTTCGGCACTTTTGTTCACAGATTGCACTTGACTTGTAGATCCTGCATGCTCGTAGGTTATCGAAGCTGATCGCAGCTGGTCCCATAAGTGTTCGATTGGCTGTAAATCTGGTGACCAGGCAAGGAAGTGCTGCAATCTGCCAGAGACAGTCCTGGGAAACCCTTGCTGCATGTTGGCAGGATTTAATGAGAAATGCCAGTTGGAAGCCCTGCCACAAGAGGCAACAGAGAGGGCCACTTGATGTCCTGCATCAGAATCTGGATCTATTGCTAAAGATGATACAGTTCTGGTGCTAGCAGTCCAGGTTTCTCGCTTACAAAATCACTGCAAATGAAGGTGATGGTGGCTGGCTTTCAATGGTAGGACATATAGTTGATGCTCTGACACCAAATTTCCTTCTGTTAAGCACCTGGAAATGATCCAGGCAGAGACTGTGGTGTGTAATGGGGGTCCAACCTGTGCCTGGATAGTGAACAACGAAACTGTGGGAGCTTCTTGTGCTTTTCAGAGGATCAAAAGGTCGTGTCTACTAGTGTTCTGTCTGGGCCATCTGGACCCTGTTCGCCACGTGTGCATTCCCTCATTTAACTACTGTAACTGCTCTCAAAATCTCCCAATGGCTAGGTCAGAACAGCCTAGCTGGTAGGCAATTTGTCAAAAAGGTGAAAAACTGGGCTAAATGTCTTTGAGTGCATTGGGGAGGCATGCCTATCAGTCACCAAAGTACACTAACCAAAAGTAGCCTCTGTGAGCCTTTTTATAGGGCAGAGGGAAAAGCAAACCCTCTTGTGGCAAGACCTATGGGGTCATTTATCAAATTCGAGTAAAGTAGTACTGGCTTAGTTGCCCATAGCAACCAATCAGATTACAACTTTTATTTTTGACAGCTCCTTTGGAAAATGGAAGGTGGAATCTGATTGGTTGTTATGGGCAACTCAGGTCTACTTAACAACAGTTTGATAAATCAACCCACTGCTGTCTAAACAGAAAACACCTGTAATCATTTACAGTACATATCCACCTGAGACACAACTACATGCCATGTTTTTTTTATCAACGAGTGTAATAACTCATTGCATTGAGGTATGCAGGGGCATATAACACATGCACTACAGTGCATGTAACCCTACATATATAGTGCACTGGGTATACAACTATAATGTTCCATATCTTAGTATAGGGCACTATGTGCACTAATGTTGAGCGAATCAAAGTCCGATCCGAATTTCAGGGAAAATTTGAATCGCAGAGAAGCTGAATGTCCTCGTGCTGCATAATAACGAATCATACTTGCCTCATCCGTTTGAGCGTGAATATCCCACGCAACATCCTGTGCGCTGTGATGTATGATGTCACCACGACAGCCAACGTGGTGATGTCATCACGGGCTGCGCGAGATTTCGCACTGGATCTTCAATCAAGATGGCGGCGGGCAGTTCTTCACGATCAAATGGATGAGGTAAGTGTGATTTTATATATTTTTTTATTATACACTTTAATATTAAACTCCATCAGCGATGAACCTAAGGGGTACAATGACAGGGGGCAGCGCAATCGCCTTTTCCTGTCATTGCACCCCACTACTTACAGAGAAATGCACTTTGCGATGAAGTAATTCATTACAAAGCAAATTTTCTTGTAAAATTTAGCAAAGCAGCCAAATCTAATTTTACAAAACTTTGTTCATCACTAATGTATATTTACAGTGATCCTTGTCTAACTCTCGAACTAGATATATTACCAGAAAAAGTACTCGACACTGTCGGTATCAAATGTTGGTCTGTTTGTGTGTTTGTTAGATTTGTTCTATAGGGGCCAAGGATGTCAATCCATGCCATTTTTTTTGTAGGAAATCGCTAGTAGTGACCTCCGTGGTGCCCCTGCCTTCTTGACGGTGACCTCCACAGGGTCCCATCCCCTTAACAGTGACCTCCACAGTGCAGGCAGGGCCAACTTAAAAGCTACCTTCACAGCACCCAGCCACCTTAAGACCTTTTTCACACAGGCGTTGCATGTGAGGGCCAGACAAGATGCTGGTGCGTTGCGGGAAAATGCTTGACTTTTCTGCGCAAGTGCAAAGTGTTTTAATGCTTTTTGCACGCGCGTGAGAATAATCGGCTTGTTTGATACCCAGACCCGAACCCGGATTTCTTCACAGAAGTTTGGATTTGGGATGTGTGTTGTGTAGATTTTATTATTTTCTCTTATAACATGGTTATAAGGTAAATTAATAGCATTTTTAATACAGAATACCAAGTAAATTAGGGATGAAGGGGTTAAAAAATAAAAATAAAAATTTCACCTCTTCCTCTTGTTCGCACAGCCCCGTAAGTCTTCTTTCTTCTTCTTTGAGAACCTGGGAGAAAAGGACCTTTGGTGATGTCACTGCGCTCATCACATGGTGATGGACCATGTCATGAGCGCAGTAACGTCACCAAAGGTCCTTTTCTCTCAGGTCCTCAAAGAAGAAGAAAGAAGACGAGCCGGGCTACTTAGCACTCTGTATTAAGAATGCTATTATTTTTCCTTATAACCATGTTATAAGCGAAAATAATAAAGATCGTGTCCCCACCCCGATCGTCTCCTAGCAACTATCCGTGAAAATCACACCGCATCCGCACTTGCTTTCGGATGCTTGCGATTTTCACGCAGCCCCATTCACTTCTATGGGGCCTGCATTGCGTGAAAAAAGCACAATATAGAGCACAAGTGATGCGTTAAAATCACTGCTCATGTACACAACCCCATTGAAGTGAATGGGTCCGGATTTAGTGCAGGTGCAATGCGTTCACCTCACGCATTGAACCCACGTGGAATTCTCGCCCATGTGAAAGGGGCCTAAAAGTGACTTTCACAGTGCCCCACCCCCTCATGGGTCACCTCCACAGTGCCCCTCTGCCTTAACAGTGACCTCTACAGCACCCCACCCCTTAGCAGTGACTTTCACAATGTCCCACTCCCATAACAATGACCTAACATCACCTAAGCCCCCTATAAGTGACCTCCACAGCACCCCACCCCCTTAACAGTGACCTCTACAGTGCCTCAATTCCCTTAACAGTGACCTCCACAGCACCCTGCCTCTTTAACAGTACCCACGCTCCCATAAAAGGGACCTCCACAGTGTCCCATCCCCTTAACAGTCACCTTCCCCTCCTTAACAGTGACCTCCACAGCACCCTGCCACCTTAACAGTGACCTCTACAGTGACCCCTACAGTGACCCATGCCCTTAACAGTGACCTCCACAACACCACCCTTAAAAGTGACCTATAACACTGAAGAAAAATGGTTGGTATGGAAACCTGGTTTAAAACTGTGTAAGTGTCAAGCTTCTTCCAGCTTCTATTGGCTAATAAGGGTTATATGACCATGCAGTTGGGATATGAGTGAAAGACCTGTGAGCCTCTATTGGCTAATACATGTCATGTGATGGTGTCATATTTGCATTTTTTGGGGAATATCTCAAGAATGATATGTCCTAGAGAGCTGAGATCTAGTCTAAAACCTTCCCGGACATTTGATGTATCTATGTGCCAAATTGTGTTCAACAGTTCAGACGTTTGGATGCCTACAGAGGACAGACAGGCAAACAGATATTGATTTTTGTAATAATAGTATGGACATATATATATATATATATATATTTGTGGTCATGGCTACGGCCAAGAGATATCCGAAGAACCCTAGGGAGAGAAACAACGGGAACAACCTAACCCAGCTAGGCGTGTCTTAGCTGACCTGACTGAATGGCTTGTTGTGTGCCCTAAGCCATTATCGTGGGTGGGCCTATAAGTGGGCATACCCTGTGGAAATGAGAAGATAAGGGAGGGAGGGTGGGGCACCTGAAAACACACGCCTGTGAGTGAGGGTGTGGCTTATATATGAAGAGCCTCTGCCCCTCCCACAAATGCAGGCTGACTAAATCAGCCTTACCAACATATACAGTGCAGACCAAAAGTTTGGACACACCTTCTCATTCAAAGAGTTTTCTTTATTTTCATGACTATGAAAATTGTAGATTCACACTGAAGGCATCAAAACTATGAATTAACACATGTGGAATTATATACATAACAAAAAAGTGTGAAACAACTGAAAATATGTCATATTCTAGGTTCTTCAAAGTAGCCACCTTTTGCTTTGATTACTGCTTTGCACACTCTTGGCATTCTCTTGATGAGCTTCAAGAGGTAGTCACCTGAAATGGTTTTCACTTCACAGGTATGCCCTGTCAGGTTTAATAAGTGGGATTTCTTGCCTTATAAATGGGGTTGGGACCATCAGTTGCGTTGTGGAGAAGTCAGGTGTTAATTCATAGTTTTGATGCCTTCAGTGTGAATCTACTATTTTCATAGTCATGAAAATAAAGAAAACTCTTTGAATGAGAAGGTGTGTCCAAACTTTTGGTCTGTACTGTAAATATATATATATATATCCATACGTCTATATTACAAAAATCAATATCTGTTTTCCTGTCTGTCCTCTGTACTGTGTGTATATTGACTTGAGAAAGGTTCTGCGAGAGAGCCGAAACGTTGTCTATTTTTTGACATGTGTGAATAAACTGCACATTTTTTACTTTAAGGAGTCCTGCGGATTTTCTTTATTATTCATCCGTCCTAGATCGAGGGACTACCGCGGGCACCATATAATCAGCTCTGCATGTGAGGAGTGCTGCCTAACCTTTTTTATGGATGTATATATATATATATATATATATATCACTTAAGAGCTTTAAAATTAAAGCCTTAAAATAATGGTTCCCCATATTTGACTATACAACTGCATATAAGGGTTGAGGAGCTCTGTCCTATCGTCTAAAAGCGTTATATTTGCATTTGTTCCACCGATCACCAATGTGACTGCGGCTGACATATTCTGACCCTTCCTAATTGTGGTGGCCAATTTAGACAGTGTGAAGTTAATTTTTTTTCCATTTTGAATTTCCAGTCCACCCCTGCCCTATACTTTTCATTGCAGAGTAAATCATCATGAGAGTTATACATTATAGACAGATGTAGCAGGGGTAACACACAGACTCTTAACCGCTTGCCGCCACGCTAACGCCGAAAGGCATCATCGCGGCGGCTCTCCCAGGTCACACTAACGCCAATAGGCGTCATCTCGCGTGAGCCGAGATTTCCTGTGAACGCGCGCACGCAGGCGCGCGCGCTCACAGGAACGGAAGGTAAGCGAGTGGATCTCCAGCCTGCCAGCAGCGATCGCTCGCTGGCAGGCTGGAGATGTGATTTTTTTAACCCCTAACAGGTATATTAGACGCTGTTTTGATAACAGCGTCTAATATACCTGCTACCTGGTCCTCTGGTGGTCCCTTTTGTTAGGATCGACCACCAGAGGACTCAGGCAGCTCACTAAAGTAGCACCAAACACCACTACACTACACTACACCCCCCCTGTCACTTATTAACCCTTTATAAACCACTGATCAGCCCATATAGACTCCCTGATCACCCCCCTGTCATTGATCACCCCCCTGTAAGGCTCCATTCAGAGGTCCGTATGATTTTTACGGATCCACGGATACATGGATCGGATCCGCAAAACGCATACGGACGTCTGAATGGAGCCTTACAGGGGGGTGATCAATGACAAGGGGGTGATCACGCATATAGACTTCCTGATCACTTCCCTGTCATTGATTACCCCCCTGTAAGGCTCCATTCAGACGTCCGTATGATTTTTACGGATCCACTGATACATGGATCGGATCCGCAAAACACATGCGGACGTCTGAATGGAGCCTTACAGGGGGGTGATCAATGACAGAGGAGTGATCACCCATATAGACTCCCTGATCACCTCCGTCATTGATCACCCCCCTGTAAGGCTCCATTCAGACGTCCGTATGATTTTTACGGATCCACGGATACATGGATCGGATCCGCAAAACGCATACAGACGTCTGAATGGAGCCTTACAGGGGGGTGATCAGTGACAGGGGGGTGATCACCCCATATACACTCCCTGATCACCCCCTGTCATTGATCACCCCCCTGTAAGGCTCCATTCAGACGTCCGTATGATTTTTTACGGATCCACGGATACTTGGATCGGATCCGCAAAACACATGCGGACGTCTGAATGGAGCCTTACAGGGGGGTGATCAATGACAGAGGGGTGATCACCCATATAGACTCCCTGATCACCTCCGTCATTGATCACCCCCCTGTAAGGCTCCATTCAGACGTCCGCATGTGTTTTGCGGATCCGATCCATGTATCAGTGGATCCGTAAAAAATCAAACGGACGTCTGAATGGAACCTTACAGGGGGGTGATCAATGACGGAGGTGATCAGGGAGTCTATATGGGTGATCACCCCTCTGTCATTGATCACCCCCCTGTAAGGCTCCATTCAGACGTCCGCATGTGTTTTGCGGATCCGATCCATGTATCCGTGGATCCGTAAAAAATCATACGGACGTCTGAATGGAGCCTTACAGGGGGGTGATCAATGACGGAGGTGATCAGGGAGTCTATATGGATGATCACCCCTCTGTCATTGATCACCCCTCTGTAAGGCTCCATTCAGACGTCCGCATGTGTTTTGCGGATCCGATCCATGTATCCGTGGATCCGTAAAAAATCATACGGACGTCTGAATGGAGCCTTACAGGGGGGTGATCAATGACGAAGGTGATCAGGGAGTCTATATGGGTGATCACCCCTCTGTCATTGATCACCCCCCTGTAAGGCTCCATTCAGACGTCCGCATGTGTTTTGCGGATCCGATCCATGTATCCGTGGATCCGTAAAAAATCATACGGACGTCTGAATGGAGCCTTACAGGGGGGTGATCAATGACAGGGGTGTGATCAATGACAGGGGGGTGATCACCCCATATAGATTCCCTGATCACCCCCCTGTCATTGATCACCCCCTGTAAGGCACCATTTAGACATTAATCCCCCTATAAGTGACCTCCACAGCACCCCACCCCCTTAACAGTGACCTCTACAGTGCCTCAATTCCCTTAACAGTGACCTCCACAGCACCCTGCCTCTTTAACAGTACCCACGCTCCCATAAAAGGGACCTCCACAGTGTCCCATCCCCTTAACAGTCACCTTCCCCTCCTTAACAGTGACCTCCACAGCACCCTGCCACCTTAACAGTGACCTCTACAGTGATCCCTACAGTGACCCATGCCCTTAACAGTGACCTCCACAACACCACCCTTAAAAGTGACCTATAACACTGAAGAAAAATGGTTGGTATGGAAACCTGGTTTAAAACTGTGTAAGTGTCAAGCTTCTTCCAGCTTCTATTGGCTAATAAGGGTTATATGACCATGCAGTTGGGATATGAGTGAAAGACCTGTGAGCCTCTATTGGCTAATACATGTCATGTGATGGTGTCATATTTGCATTTTTTGGGGAATATCTCAAGAATGATATGTCCTAGAGAGCTGAGATCTAGTCTAAAACCTTCCCGGACATTTGATGTATCTATGTGCCAAATTGTGTTCAACAGTTCAGACGTTTGGATGCCTACAGAGGACAGACAGGCAAACAGATATTGATTTTTGTAATAATAGTATGGACATATATATATATATATATATTTGTGGTCATGGCTACGGCCAAGAGATATCCGAAGAACCCTAGGGAGAGAAACAACGGGAACAACCTAACCCAGCTAGGCGTGTCTTAGCTGACCTGACTGAATGGCTTGTTGTGTGCCCTAAGCCATTATCGTGGGTGGGCCTATAAGTGGGCATACCCTGTGGAAATGAGAAGATAAGGGAGGGAGGGTGGGGCACCTGAAAACACACGCCTGTGAGTGAGGGTGTGGCTTATATATGAAGAGCCTCTGCCCCTCCCACAAATGCAGGCTGACTAAATCAGCCTTACCAACATATACAGTGCAGACCAAAAGTTTGGACACACCTTCTCATTCAAAGAGTTTTCTTTATTTTCATGACTATGAAAATTGTAGATTCACACTGAAGGCATCAAAACTATGAATTAACACATGTGGAATTATATACATAACAAAAAAGTGTGAAACAACTGAAAATATGTCATATTCTAGGTTCTTCAAAGTAGCCACCTTTTGCTTTGATTACTGCTTTGCACACTCTTGGCATTCTCTTGATGAGCTTCAAGAGGTAGTCACCTGAAATGGTTTTCACTTCACAGGTATGCCCTGTCAGGTTTAATAAGTGGGATTTCTTGCCTTATAAATGGGGTTGGGACCATCAGTTGCGTTGTGGAGAAGTCAGGTGTTAATTCATAGTTTTGATGCCTTCAGTGTGAATCTACTATTTTCATAGTCATGAAAATAAAGAAAACTCTTTGAATGAGAAGGTGTCCAAACTTTTGGTCTGTACTGTAAATATATATATATATATATATATATATATATATATATATCCATACGTCTATATTACAAAAATCAATATCTGTTTTCCTGTCTGTCCTCTGTACTGTGTGTATATTGACTTGAGAAAGGTTCTGCGAGAGAGCCGAAACGTTGTCTATTTTTTGACATGTGTGAATAAACTGCACATTTTTTACTTTAAGGAGTCCTGCGGATTTTCTTTATTATTCATCCGTCCTAGATCGAGGGACTACCGCGGGCACCATATAATCAGCTCTGCATGTGAGGAGTGCTGCCTAACCTTTTTTATGGATGTATATATATATATATATATATATATATCACTTTAGAGCTTTAAAATTAAAGCCTTAAAATAATGGTTCCCCATATTTGACTATACAACTGCATATAAGGGTTGAGGAGCTCTGTCCTATTGTCTAAAAGCGTTATATTTGCATTTGTTCCACCGATCACCAATGTGACTGCGGCTGACATATTCTGACCCTTCCTAATTGTGGTGGCCAATTTAGACAGTGTGAAGTTAATTTTTTTTCCATTTTGAATTTCCAGTCCACCCCTGCCCTATACTTTTCATTGCAGAGTAAATCATCATGAGAGTTATACATTATAGACAGATGTAGCAGGGGTAACACACAGACTCTTAACCGCTTGCCGCCACGCTAACGCCGAAAGGCGTCATCGCGGCGGCTCTCCCAGGTCACACTAACGCCAATAGGCGTCACCCCCCATGGTTAGTAGTTTGAAATCAAAATCTGTAAAAAATGGCCGGTGAAATCCTAAAGGTGCTCTTTGGAATGTGGGCCCCTTTGCCCACCTTGGCTGCAAAAAAGTGTCACACATCTGGTATCGCCGTACTCAGGAGAAGTTGGGCAATGTGTTTTGGGGTGTCATTTTACATATACCCATGCTGGGTGAGAGAAATATCTTGGTCAAATGCCAACTGTGTATAAAAAAATGGGAAAAGTTGTCTTTTGCCAAGATATTTCTCTCACCCAGCATGGGTATATGTAAAATGACACGCCAAAACACATTCCCCAACTTCTCCTGAGTACGGCGATACCAGATGTGTGTCACTTTTTTGCCGCCTAGGTGGGCAAAGGGGCCCACATTCCAAAGAGGACCTCTCGGATTTCACAGGCCATTTTTTACACATTTTGATTTCAAACTACTAACCACACATTAGGGCCCCTAGAATGCCAGGGCAGTATAACTACCCCACAAGTGACCCCATTTTGGAAAGAAGACACCCCAAGGTATTTCGTGATGGGCATAGTGAGTTCATGGAAGTTTTTATTTTTTGTCACAAGTTAGTGGAATATGAGACTTTGTAAGAAAAAAATAAAAATAATAATAAATCATCATTTTCCGCTAACTTTTGACAAGAAATAAAAAGTTCTATGAACTCACTATGCCCATCAGCGAATACCTTAGGGTGTCTACTTTCCGAAATGGGGTCATTTGTGGGGTTTTTCTACTGTTTGGGCATTGTAGAACCTCAGGAAACATGACAGGTGCTCAGAAAGTCAGAGCTGCTTCAAAAAGCGGAAATTCACATTTTTGTACCATAGTTTGTAAACGCTATAACTTTTACCCAAACCATTTTTTTTTTTTACCCAAACATTTTTTTTTTATCAAAGACATGTAGAACAATAAATTTAGCGCAAAATTTATATATGGATGTCGTTTTTTTTTGCTAAATTTTACAACTGAAAGTGAAAAATGTCATTTTTTTGCAAAAAAATCATTAAATTTCGATTAATAACAAAGAAAGTAAAAATGTCAGCAGCAATGAAATACCACCAAATGAAAGCTCTATTAGTGAGAAGAAAAGGAGGTAAAATTAATTTGGGTGGTAAGTTGCATGACCGAGCAATAAACCGCTAAAGTTGTGGAGTGCCGATTTGTAAAAAAGGGCCTGGTCACTAGGGGGGTATAAGCCTGTGGTCCTTAAGTGGTTAACTCACATTTCTTAACTCATTACGTTATCTTGAAACAAAAGCCATTGAAAAGCAATTGCTTAACGCATTTAGTTTAGATAACATGTCTCATAAAGCATTTGTGTTAACCCTGCTACATCCGTATATATATATATATATATATATATATACACACACACACCTAGCTAAGCTATGCAGAAAAGACATGGTAATCGGTCAAGATATGTAAAGATATGACTGTTCAAAGGAGGCCCAGCCCACACAACATATTTTCATGAAGTGAGAACAGTTCATACAATCACAGCAATAGCATGCATCCTCTTTCCCAGAAGCTTAACCCCCACTTGACCATAACCCTACAGTCAAAATGCACCCACTGTCATACACCAATACTGATCATAATAATAATACAGGCATGGGACATTTAATGCCTCTCTAATTGGAGTTAGACTTCCGCAAAAATAATGAACATAATAAGCTACATAAAAAGGGCCACACCTGTAATTCCTCTTTGACTCTACTAACCACTAATGTGAACAAAAGAAGCACAACCTTGTTATTAAGTCCTCTAACAACACCTAATAAATAACCATTTATAAATTTACTGTATAAAAGAAGTGATTATTCAGTAGTCCCACTCACAAAGAGTGCCCCATGCTGATCTAAACATGCCAATAATATCTGGCAGGCAAGCTAACGCAGGAGCGTACATGTGCCCTCCATTTGGCGAGCCATCAAGGTTCTTTTGTGTAAACTCTTACAGAATGACATTTCACTCAAGAGATAATCTGGTCAGCTGTAGCTTAAATTACAGTGAAATGGGTCCAGCTTCAATTTATTATCCTTATACAAAGCTCTCTATGAAAAAATTATGTGAAACGGGAGGCCCACATAGGTATTATACAGGAAATCATAAATAGATGGTAAATCATAGAGGTAAGAGTTCTTAAACCTCCAAATAATTATTTACTTCAGGGTACACTGAGCAGTCTGAATAAAGTATATTCTGCTTGGCATTTCATATCAAGCAAGTTCTTTTGTGTTCCACCTTCCTTTGTTTAAAAGGTTTGGTACAAGGTTTATGTCATTCTACAAGCGTGGCTGAGCGGTTTATTATTTTTAGCGTATTCCTTTATTTCCCAGTTCATTTCTGTGCGTGCATCACTTATTCTGTTTCAGCCATTATAAATCACTGAGCTCTGTTTCTTTTGATCCACAGTCTAATAAAGTAGGTTAAGATCAGAAGAGCATCTCACCTAGCTACCCTAGCATTCCTGTCCTCCATATAAGATGCTCTACTGTGTGTTTCCATAGTTCTCGAACATGCAGGTACAAAAAGAATGTGATCTGGTAGCACTAGTTTAGCTTTAGGCTCCCACATTAACAATAATTTACTCCTAACCCCTTAGTGACCAGCAGTGTCGGACCGTGGTTCCTAGGGCCCACCAGTAAAATTTATTTTGGGGCCCACCGTACGGATACATTCAAATATAATAAATAATCTAACAAGTTTTTTTATATGAACATAGGCTGGTGGAGGTGCTGTACATTAAATATATGTATGTAGTGCATTAAGTCTACTGTGTTATATGCCACTTGTGCAGGAGGTGGGAGACTAGGTGCCCACTTTGCCCAGGGGCCCCCCGGGGGATTCCCCTGTACCCCTGTACCAGCCTGTTTTGGGTCTTACTGACCAAGCATTTTTCTTTCTTTTTTCATCGTCGCATTCCAAGAGCTATAACTTTTTTTATTTTTCCGTCTATATAGCTGTATGACGGCTTGTTGTTTGCGGAAAAAGTTGTACTTTTTAATGGCACCATTTTGTGGTGCACACACCTTTCTGATTAACTTTTATTAGCTCTTTCTGGGAGGAATATGGGAAAAACAGCAATTCTTCCACTGCGTTTTTACATTATAAATTTTACGGCGTTCATTTTTCGTATAAATAACATAATATCTTTATTCTCTGGGTCAGTACGATTACAGTGCTACCAAATACATCTTATTTTTACGTTTCATAACTTTTTTGCAATAAAACCCCTTTTTCTAAAAGGAAAAAGATGTTTTTGCATTGCCGCTTCCCAATACCCAGAACTTTTTTTTATATTTCTTTGTATGGAGGTGTGTGAGGGCTTTATTTTTGCGGGATGACTTGCATTATTCATTGGAATCATTTTGATCACTTGTTATCAAGTTGTTTTCGTGGCAACTAAGAAAAAAATTAGCAATTCTGTAATTTATTTTATTATAATTTTTTTTTACAGTGTTCACCGTGGGGTATAATTTATGTGATATTTATGTAATCTGGGTTGTTATGGACACAGCAATACCAAACACACGGGGGAGATTTTATTTTTTCAATGGTAAAGAGTATTTTCAATGTTAAAAAAGCATTTTTTAAATGGAATTTTTTTATTTAATAAATGTGTTTTTTTTCTTTTTTTTACAACTTAATAGTACCGCAAGGGGACTATAACATACATTATTTTGATTGCTTTTAAAATGCAATGGACTATCCCTATAGTGCATTGCATTTTAATGGCAATGCTATTCTGGCATTGACCAGCAGGCTGTGCCAGAGAGGCTGGAAATTACTCAAGGCTGGTCTGGGCAATCGCATTTGCGGGGTGCCGATGGGAGACAGAGGTAGTCCGGTCCCTCTGTCAGCACTTTACATGCGGCGGGCGACATTGCCCAGCCTGAGGCCCATTAGTGACCGCTGTAAAAACACTTATCGGTGGTCACTAAGGTATTAATAACACCTAATACTTACTAAATAGAACCATTACAATGTAATTGATTATGTAGATATTACAATTTTTTTTTTAAAGTTCTTTTTATTGTTTTTTATATATTCATGGGAAACAATAAACAAACAAAATAACTAAATAACATGGTCATAAAAGGCATATGTTGTGCATATATAATCGTGGGAGCAAATCCTGCACATGTGATCCGTTGCTAACAGCAATCCCCATCAAAAATGCATACAATGGAGGATGCCAGCAGCTGACCACATGTACCACATAAACATCCTACACAGGGGAACCAAATGTTTGGATTTAATTGGCTATATAAAGAAGACATTTCAAAATAAAAAAAATGGTGCACTACAATGGAAAATGCAATTGACAATATTATGGCTAAACCCTCACACTGATATAAAAATTTGACTTTCACCAATATATTCCTAAATAAAGAACATGCTGGAGCCTGTGTACCCCCGTCAAGTTCTCTCAAAGTGGCACGGGACCTAACGCTAACCTATCTATGCCATATGAGCAATTACGGATTGGGGCATAGAGTCCGACACACAGCCAACAACTCCCAGTTGCCTCCAGCGTGAAATCACACATACGATGGGAGGAGGGACGAGGCTGTGAGAAGCAATAAACTATACAATTAGAGAAAAAACTTGCAAAGTAAGATGATGTAGGTATTACTAAACCAACTATGATTTTGCATAAACAAGGAAGTGATTTCAAATCACCTGTAAGAGTGTAGTTGCAGAACATAGTTACTAACAGAAAGTTTTAAAAAGAGGCACTGGAGATAAGCAAATTGATTCCAAATGAATCTGAACTACAGTATTCTAAAGGAGTCACAAATTTCACAAAAATTCTTCTTCCAAAGGAATTCAAAGTTTTGGTAATTCACTTCTGATGAATCGCACAAAACAATGCTTGAGAAAAGAGAAGCGGACAGTACTCCTACTTCAAATGTGTGGTGGGTGCAAGTCTTGCTGGTCGGATAATCCATATATACAAAAAGAAATATGGAGACAGCATGTCCTTTTGTTGGAATTTATTCTAGATGCAACAATTTGGCTGAAGAGCATTTGTCTGACTCGTAGCCCAATGTCTTGCAAACGCCTTCTAATGGTTATGTAGACACTATTTGCTTCCCTAGGCTGGGGTTGTGACATCCAATTTCACTTGCAATACAGAATAGATCACAATGTGCCATTCTTCTAATCAGAGAATCCATCTTTGCGAAGGTTCCCAATTGTTGCTGTCATTCCAGTTCATTATTCTTCCAACCACCGGGATAAGCAATGTTGAACAGTGCCGACTTCTTTCTCCTGCTGCTATGAGGGGTCTGCATGGCCTTAATGTGCTACAACCTGCAGTATGGCTGTACATGTCTCCAATGGAGCACATCTGTGATATCATTGGTCAGGAATTGCAATGAGGTGCCAGCAGCAGATCTTGATGATGTTTGTGCCTAAGTGCATTCAGTATCGCAGAACATTATTAACCTCATTAATAGAATGCCAAGGCATGTAAGTGTAGTTCTGCCTATGGTACTCATATTCGATACTGAATAGATTGAGATGTTGCGAATATTATGTTTAAATTTTTTTATTATTTGCATATCATAAGCATGTCTATCAATCCTGTGATTTCCATAATTCCACAACTTTTCCTTCCTTTATTAAGATCAGCATTTTAGGCGCCGGCCTCTACATAGCTTTGTCTGATCTAGCGCTGCTTCTAAATGTAAGACAGCTTCCCATTTTCTTACACCTGAAACAGGTGTAAAAACTGGTAAATGATATGGACCTGTCTGCCCTTCCCCTACCCACTCATGCCACGCCCACCTGGGGACCTAGCTTGAGAGGGGAAAAGCCACAAAATGCGGCACAAATGACCTTTGCACTGCAATCTGTTTCAGAAATACACCTAATATAAGTGTATTTCTGTTTCATAATTTGCCCCCTTTGTATTGCAATTTCTATGTTGATAAGTGTATATTTAGTTAGACAGATTGAATTACTAGGTAGAAAAATCAGGTTTTATAATTATTGACAGAAACGGGTGAGTTGGTATTGTCTTACAGTCAGGCATTGTACAGCTGTTCACATATCACGTTTATCTAGGATGCAGCACTGCTTCACAGAAATCCTTAAGCCATAGGATACCAGCGCCATACAAGTACAGAGCTGGAAACAGGGTCACAAATCCCAGTGCCGTATTACACATACAGCCAATGCATTACAATACAGAAGTATTGTAAAGGAGATCAGACCCCCCAAAGAGGTAATAAAAAGAAAGTTTTAAAAAAAATTACGTTTCAAGTTTCAAACTAAAAAAGTGTTCTTTTTTCCAAAATAAAGTTAAAAAAATTGTAAACAAAAATGGGAATAAGAGAAAAGTAGACATATTAGGTATCGCTGCGTCCGTATCGACCAGTTCTATATAAAACAATCACATGATCCACCCCGTCAGGTGAACAAGTAAAAAAAAATATAAAGTGCCAAAACAGCCCTTTTATGGTCACCTTGCCTCACAAATAGTCTAATACCAAGTGAACAATTCTGTAAAATGCTTAGGAGGTAAAATTGCTCAGTACCCCCCTTAATATATTGTTTAACCCCTTTAGGACACAGCCATATTTCACCTTAAGGACCAGGCCATTTTTTGCAAATCTGACCACTGTCACTTTAAGTGGTGATAACTTTGACTTATCCAGGCCATTCTGAGATTGTTTTTTCATCACATATTGTACTTCATGACACTGGTAAAATGAAGTTAAAAAAAATTACCACATTTACCACAAATTTGTAAAAAAATAGAAAATTTCCAAGTTTTAATTTCTCTACTTCTATAATACATAGTAATATCTACAAAAATAGTTATTACTTTACATTCCCCATATGTCTACTTCATGTTTGGATCAATTTGGGAATGATATTTTATTTTTGGGGGATTTTACAAGGCTTAGAAGTTTAGAAGCAAATCTTGAAATTTTTCAGAAATTTTCAAAAACCCACTTTTTAGGGACCAGTTCAGGTCTGAAGTCACTTTGTGAGGCTTACTTAATAGAAACTACCCAAAACTGAAACTACACCCCTAGAAACTACACCCCTCAAGGTATTCAAAACTGATTTTACAAACGTTGTTAACCCTTTAGGTGTTCCATAAGAGTTAATGGCAAATTTTCCATTTTAATAATTTTTTTCCAGTAACAAAGCAAGGGTTAACAGCCAAACAAAATGCTACATTTATTTCCCCAATTCTGTAGTTTGCAGGAACACCCCATATGTGGCCGTAAACTACTGTACGGGCACACAGTAGGGCGTAGAGGGAAAGGTGCGCCGTATGGTTTTTGGAAGGCAGATTTTGCTGGACTGTTTTTTTTGACACCATGTCCTATTTGAAGCCCCCTGATGCACCCCTAGAGTATAAACTCCATAAAAGTGACCCATTTAAGAAACTACACCCCTCAAGGTATTAAAAACTGATTTTACAAACTTTGTTAACCCTTTAGGTGTTCCACAAGATTTAATGGAAAATAGAGATACAATTTCAAAATTTCACTTTTTTGGCAGATTTTCCATTTTAAATTTTTTTTTTTCAGTTACAAAGCAAGGGTTAAAAGCCAAACAAAACTCAATATTTATAGCTCTGATTCTGTAGTTTACAGAAGCACCCCATATGTGGTCATAAACCGCTGTACGGGCACACGGCAGGGTGCAGAAGGAAAGGAATGCCATACGGTTTTGGTAGGCAGATTTTGCTGGACCGGTTTTTTGACACCATGTTCCATTTGAAGCCCCCCTGATGCACCCCTAGAGTAGAAACTCCAAAAAAGTGACCCCATTTTAGAAACTACGGGATAGGGTGGCCATATTGATGGCACTAGTTTAGGGTACATAAGATTTTTGGTTGCTCTATATTACACTTTTTGTAAGGCAAGGTAACAAGAAATAGCTGTTTTGGCACCGTTTTTATTTTTTGTTATTTTAAACATTCAACTCACAGGTTAGATCATGTTTTTTTTTTTTTAGAGCAGGTTGTCACGGACGCGGCGATACCTAATATGTATCCTTTTTTTTTTTTTATGTAAGTTTTACACAATGATTTCATTTTTGAAACAAAAAAAAATCATGTTTTAGTGTCTCCATAGTCTGAGATCCATAGTTTTTTCAGTTTTTGGGCAAATATCTTGGGTAGGGTATGATTTTTGCGGGATGAGATGACGGTTTGATTGGCATTATTTGGGGGTGCGTATGACTTTTTGATCACTTTCTATTACACTTTTTGTGATGTAAGGTTACAAAAAAATAGATTTTTATTTTTACGGTATTCACCTGAGGGGTTAGGTTATGTGATATTTTTATAGAGCAGGTTATTACGGATGCAGCGATACCTAATATGTATGCTTTTTTTATTATGTAAGTTTTACACAATTATTTCATTTTTGAAACATAAACAATCATGTTTTAGTGTCTCCATATTCTGAGAGACATATTTTTTTTTGTTTTTGGGTGATTATCTTAGGTAGGGTCTAATTTTTTGCGGGAAGAGGTGACGGTTTGATTGGTACTATTTTGGCGTACATACAATTTTTTTTATCACTTTTTTTGGAAAGTAAGGTGGGCAAAATTTCCATTTTATCAAAGTTTTTTTATTTTTTATGGCGTTCACCGTGCGGGTAAAGTAACATAAGCATTTTATAAATCAGGTCGTTACGGACGCGGTGATATCAAACATGTGTAGGGAATTTTATTTTTTATTTTCATTTTTAATCAGTGATAAATGTGTTGTTTTGCTTTTTTTCACTTTTTTTTAACTTATTTATGACCCAGACCCACTTGGTTCTTGAAGATCCAGTGGGTCTGATGTCTGTATAATACAGTACAGTACACCATATAGTGTACTGTACTGTATTTTCACTTTACAAAGTCTGATTAGACTTCTGCCTTTAGCAGAAGTCTAATCAGCACCATGGACAGCCTCTGATCAGTCCCATGGACAGCCGGACGCCTGAGAATGCGTCCAGTTGCCATGGTAACCATCATTTGCCACCACAGCAGAGCCGTGGGTGATGAGGAGGGAGGGGGGCCCCCTCCCTCTCCCATTGGGGGGTGAAAAGGCACAGCAGCCCCCGATGGGAAAGGGAGGGAGCTCCCTCCCTCTTAACCTTTTCCATACAGCGGTCCCTACGGACCGCGGCATGGAAGGGGTTAAACACATGGCATCTGTGCCAGCACAGATGTCAGGCGTTTCAAGCAGAGTGTCAGCAATGTGCTGACACTCTACAAACCGCTCGGCTATAATGAGAGAGAGGGCGGGCGGATGACCGCATGCCTGCCCAACCCCCAACAACCGCCCGCCATCCCTGCCGCACTCCCTGAACCCCCCCCCCCCGCTGCACCCGCCGGCAGATAACAAAGAGGGCAGCAGGGGGTTAAACATTAAAATAAACCTTATTTGAAGTTTCTGATGTGACCGCGGGGATCAGAAACTTCCGAACCCGCAGCAAACTGCAGATCTGAATTGACCTGCAGTTTGCTGCGATCGCCGACATGGGGGGGTCACAGGACCCCCCGGCGCATTTAGCCAAGGTGCCTGCTCAATGATTTGAGCAGGCACCAGGTTCCGATCACCGCCCGCTGGGTGGCGATGATCATAACTATACATGAAGTACCGGTACGTCATGTGTCCTTAAGTACCAGGACAAAATGCCGTACCGATAAGTCATGTGTCCTTAAGAGGTTAAGTGGTGTAGTTTCCAAAATGGGGTCACTTTTTGAGGATTTCCACTGTAGGGGTACGTCAGGGTCTCTTTAAATACAAAATGGTGCCTAAAAGCCAGTCTAGCAAAATATGCCTTTAAAATCCATATGGTGCTCCTTTCCTTCTGACCACTGCCACGTGCCCATAGGGAAGTTTACCACCAAATATAGGGTATTTATGTGAACTGCAGAATCATAGTAATATTACTTTGCTGTTAACCCTTGCTGTGGTGCAAGAAAAAATTGATTAACATAAAAAATCTATCAAAAGTGAAATTTTTAAATTTCACCTCCATTTTCCTTTAATTCTTGTGGAACACCTCAAGGGTTAACAAAGTTTGTAAAATCAGTTTAGAATAATTTGAGGGGTATAGTTTCTAAAATGGGGTCATTTATGTGTGGTTTCCATCACATAAGCCCCTCAAAATCACTTTACACTGAATTGGTGCTTAAAAAAATGGTTTTGAAAATTTTGTTGAAAAATTGAAAAATGGCTTCTAAATTTCTAAGGCTTCTAACGTCCTAAAAAAATAAAATGACATTTACAAAACGATGCCAGAAAAAGAAAACATATGGGGAATGTTGATTGATAACTATTTTATGAGGAATTACTACTATCTGTTTTAAAAGTTGAAAAATAAACATTTTGAAAATTGAAAATAAAGGTGAAATATATCGCCTCAAATTTACGACTGTCATGAAGTACAATGTGTCACAAGAAAAAAAATCTCATAATGGCTTGGATAAGTACAAGCGTTCCAAAGTTATTAACACATAAAGTGACAAATGTCAAATTTGCTAAATTGGCCTCGGATTTAAGGTGAAAAGAGGCTCGGTACTGAAGTGGTTAAAATTACAGCACATTGCTTTTAGGTGCAGGAGCAATTTTTGTTTTTTATACTTATGAATAGTGATGAACGAACATCGGCAGGGACGATTCGCGAACGCAATCAAATGTTCACAAAGCGCAAGTTCGCGGCAGGCCCCATTCACTTTAATGGCAGGCGAACCTGAAAACCTTCAGATCATATTTGCAGACACCAAATACTTACTAGAAGTGCACCAATAGTCCTACAACATGGACAGTGACATACTAGAAGGGGATCAATGACAAAAATGTCCACAAAAAATATATATTTTAATCATGGGCCATTTTGTGCATCTTAAAGGGAAATTCTCAAAAATGTGCCCTGCTAGAGCCTAAAAAAAATATAATTTAGGCCACGGGAGTACGGGCCCTAAAAATTAGGGATAAACCTGAAATAAAAGAAATTGTGATTATGTGGCTCAATGTACATTATGCGGTCAGTGAATAACAATTTTACTGCAGGCCAGTGGTGTACAGGCCCCAAACATTAGGCATTTACCGGACAGAAAAGATCAAGCGATTATGTGGCTGGAGGAATATCAGACAGTCTTTGGATACCAATTTTACTGCAGGCCAGTGGAATATAGGCTTCAAATATTAAGTATTCGCCGTAAAAAAAGAGAGCAAGTGATTATGTGGCTGGAGGTTCATTAGGCGTTCACCATATAACAATTTTACTGTTGGCCAGTTAGATTAGAGGCCCAAAAAATTATGCATTCACCGTACAGTAAAGATCAAGTGATTATGTGGCTGGAGGAATATTAGACGGTCAATGGATGTAAATTTTACTGTAGGCCTTTGGAGTACAGGCCCCAAACCATAGGCATTCACCGGACAAAAAACATCAAGTGATAATGTGGCTGGAGGTATATTAGATGGTCATTGGACAACAATTTTACTGCAGGCCAGTGAAGTACAGGCCTCAAAATTTTACATTCACTATACAGAAAATAACAAGTGATTATATGGCTGGAGGTGCATTAGGCAGTCAGAGCATAACAATTTTACTGTTGGCCAGTTAGATTAGAGGCCCCAAAAATTATGCATTCACCGTACAGTAAAGATCAAGTGATTATGTGGCTGGAGGTATATTAGACGGTCAATTGATATCACTTTTACTGCAGGCCAGTGGAGTATAAGCCCAAAATATTAGGCCTTCACCAGACAGAAAAGATCAAGTGATTATGTGGCTGAAGGTAGATTAGGCGGTCACCGTATAACAATTTTACTGTTTGCCAGTTAAATTACAGGCCTCAAAAATTATGCATTCACCATACAGTAAAGATCAAGTGATTATGTGGCTGGAAATATATTAGAAGGTTAATGGATATCAATTTTACTGCAGGCCAGTGGAGTACAGGCCCCAAACATTAGGCATTCACCGAACAGAAAACTTTAAGTGATTATGTGGCTGGAGGTATATTAAACAGTCATTGGATAACAATTTTACTGCAGGCCAATGGAGTATAGGACCCAAACATTAGGCATTCACCATACAGAAAAGAACAAGTGATTATGTGGCTGGAGGTGCATTAAGAGGTCGCCATATAACAATTTTACTGTTGGCCAGTTAGATTAGAGGCCCCAAACATTAGGCATTCACCCAACAGAAAACATCAAGTGATTATGTGGCTAGAGGTATATTAGACGGTCAATGGATATCAATTTTACTGCAGGCCACCGAAGTACAGGCCCCAAACATTAGGCATTCACCGTTCAGAAAAGAACAAGTGATTATGTGGCTGGAGGTGTATTAGGTGGTCAGTGAATAACAATTTTACTGTAGGCCAGTGGAGTACAGGCCCCAAACATTAGGCATTCACTGGACAGAAAAGATCAAGTGATAATGTGGCTGGAGGTATATTAGATGTTCATTGGATAACAATTTTACTGCAGGCCAGTGGAGTAGAGGCCTCATACATTAAAGGGGTTGGCCACTCTTTAAATACTCTCCACTACTGTGTGGCAGGCAGGGAAAAAATGAAGTTCCTAATATACTTCATTAAACACTGTTAGCATACAAGGTTTGTATTGTATAAGCAACAACCACTGTATGTCATTGCTATATGCCTAGTATATTGTATGGTCACTAGATGGCAGTTTGTGTAACTTCCTGTTTGTCAGTTGTTCAATAAAGTTCAGTTAAGTGCTCGTGCAGTTACTGAGCAGAGGTCAGTAAGACCTGAAAGACTGTCTGCCTGTCCTTTGTTTAGCCTCAGAAAGTATTTCTAACAAACACACCTGCCTGCTTCTCTTTCAGTTATAAGCCACGCCCCCTTAGTCCTGCTCTACCTTTCAGCTTAGTTCGTCCATTGCTGCACGCGACATGGAGGAGCTTGAGAGGAAGCTCGTCCATGCACATGTGCAGTCTGCTCCTGTCAGTGGTCGGCTCCCTGCTGCCCGCTCCAACTGTGACAGGAATCAGCTGCTTGTTCCCTCTCTACAAACAGCTGATTCCTGTCAGAAGCTGGCTGTGATAAAAACCTTCTGAGTCCCTATTGCAGAAGCTACTTAGTCAATCCCCATCCCCCCCTGCACTATCACCACACAGCCGACCCGCTAAGCCACGCCCTCCGTTCCGTTAGGCCATGCCCCCTGCAACCAACAGGGAAAGCAGGACATCTAGCCAGGAACTATGATTTCGTGTGTGTGTGTATATATATATATATATATATATACACACACACACACCTTTACCTTGGAGTGGTGCCTGCTTTTTGGATTATATATATATACATATATATATATATATATATATATATATATATATATATAAACATCGCATCCACATGGGTGAATAATCTTTTTTCTATTTTCATCTAATGAGAGTGCTGTTGTTTTGCTTTATATATATATACACACACGTGTGTGTGTGTGTATATATATATATATATATATATATATATATACACATATTTATTTATACACAAAATATAACACATGTGTTTAATATATTTATATGTGGATATACATTGCGGTCCGCAATGTATGGGCACTGACCGTATCTGTATATATATGTATATATGTGTGTATGTGTGTGTATGTATTTATGTCTAAGGGTCCATTCATCGCATCCTCAAGCAGGCAACATGCAGCCTGGACAAAGGCCGTGATCAAGGTCCCATACAAGGACCAAAACGTTAAACGTTGGCCAAGTCTTTGCATTCCTGGATGCTAACAAACAATGAAATTATGAATGATGAAATGATGAAATAAGATATAAATATCATGAAATGAAAATAATGAAAATATAAAAATATATTTTTTCTTATATACGAAAAACGAGTGCCGTGGTCTCCTTTACTATATAAGGGTCCATTCACACATCCGCGTGTGTTTTGCGGACCGCACATTTCCGCTATTGCAGACAAGAATAGGACATGTTCTATTTTTTTCAGGGTCCGCATTTCCGGTAGAAATGTATGGGTCCGCAATTCCGTTCCGCAAAATGCGGAATGGAATTGCGGATGTGTGAATGGAGCCTAAGTATGTGTACATATAAATATATATATTTATATATATATATATATATATATATATATATGAATATACATACACATATGTATATATACATATTTATATACATATATTTACACATGTGTGTGTGTGTATACATTGCACTGTCTGTAGACATGAACCCATTCATTTAAATGGGGTCTGCAATCTACATCCGACAGTACTTTTTCGCAGTGCGGAGGCATGGACAGAAAACCCATGGATGCACTCCATAGGTTTCCGATCTGTGCTTCCATTCCAGACCACACAGTATCTTTCGGATTTCAGACCCATCACTTGATACGGTGCGCACACGGCTGGTGGCTGTATATTGCAGACCCCCTGTTCGCTGGCCACAATACAGGCACAGGTAGGCTATGGTCATGTGCATGAGGCCTAAAGCCATACCTTCGTCCAGTATCTGGCAGGACAGTCCCAGATTTCAGTGGCGGTCCTGGTACGGGGGAGGTATGTCGAAAATAGATCAGTTTTGCCCTAATGCATTCTGAATGGAAAAGGATCCACTCAGAATGCATCAGTTTGCCTCCGATCAGTCACCATTCCGCTTTGGAGGCGGACACCAAAACGCTGTCCGCCTGATGAAACTGAGCCAAACGGATCCATCCTGGCACACAATTATGTAAGTCAATAGGGACGGATCCTTTTTCTCTGGCACAATAGAAAACGGATCCGTCCCCCATTCACTTTCAATGGTGTTCAAGATGGATCCGTTAGGGTTATAGAAGACCTAATACAAATGGATCCGTTTATGACGGATGCATGAGGTTATATTATGGTAACAGAACCTTTTTTGCAGAGATCACAAGTAGGCAAAGATGTCATGTGACTGCTCCCCTGTAGACGCTTTGCTGTGATGCATGCTGGGATTTTTACTTTCACTTTGCAGCTGCTCCACCCACACAGCCTCTCATTAATGGGAGCATGCTATGCCGAATGCAGTAGAAAAATTATATATATACAGTACATCTGTCATGATACAAATTCCTCTTGGCTTTAGTTAATGTCTGGGGCACTTTATTGTTTTTTATATTTATGGTGGCCAACTCCTTTAAGCATTTACCGGACAGAAAAGATCAAGTGATTATGTGGCTGGAGGAATATTAGGCGGTCATTGGATAACAATTTTACTGCAGGCCAGTGGAATATAGGCCCCAAACCTTAGGCATTTACCAGACAGAAAATATCAAGTGATTATGTGGCTGGAGGTATATTAGACGGTCATTGGATAACAATTTTACTGCAGGACAGTGAAGTATAGGACCCAAACATTAGACATTCACCGTACAGAAAAGAACAAGTGATTATGTGGCTAGAGGTAGATTAGCCGGTCACCGTATAACAATTTTACTGTTTTCCAGTTATGAATGTAGTAGAGTTAACACTCATGATTTATGAGACGTGTTATCTAAACTAAATGTGTTAATCAAATACTTTCAATTGCTTTTCAATGGCTTTTGTCTCAAGATATCATGATGAGTTAAGAAATTTGAGTTAAGAGTTTGAGTGCTAACCCTGCTACATCTGTATATTACATGCCCCAGAAATTATGCATTCATCATACAGAAAAGAGTAATTGATTATGTGGCTGGAGGTATATTAGACGGTCATTGGATATCAATTTTACTGCAGGTCAGTTGAGTATAGGACTCAAACATTAGGCATTCACCGGACAGAAAAAATCTATTGAATGTGGATGGAGGTATATTAGACGGTCATTGGATAACAATTTTACTGTAGGCCAGTACAAATACATGTCAAATGCATATGTTTAAAATAACTAAAAATATAAAATTGGATTAAAAACATGGCTAACAAAATCCTTTCTCTTGAATAAACCCCAAATGATAATAGGTGAAATTTGAAAACACGTAGTCGTCACAAGTGTTGAATTCCTCCAAAGCCACAACGATTAGGCATTCACCGTACAGAAAAGATCAAGTGATTATGTGGCTGGAGGTATATTAGATGGTCATTGGATAACAATTTTAATGCAGGTCAGTGGAGTAGAGGCCCCAAACATTAGGCATTTACTGGATAGAAAAGGCCTTTTTTGCCGCTGTATTTACATAAGACTGGGACCATACTTTGTTCTGTGTTGTGGCGGATATGTGTGGGCTGGCATGAGGAAATTCAATTAAACGTGGTCATAACAAGTGTTCCTCCGAGATCCATGCCTCATTCATTTTTAGAAATGTGAGGTAGTCCACACTGTCATGAGCTAGGGGAGTGCACTTATCGGTCACGATCCCCCCTGCTGCGCTGAACGTCCTTTCAGACAGGACACTCGACCAGGTGCAAGCGAAGAGTAGCATAGCAAATTGTGCTAGCTCTGGCCATAGGTCAAGTCTGCACACCCAGTAGTCCAGGGGTTCCTCGCTTCTCAGAGTGTCCACATCGGCCGTTAACCCGATGTAGTCAGACACCTGTCGGTCTAGGCGTTCCCTGAGGCTGGATCCTGAGGGCGGCTGTCGATGGGTTGGCTGCAAGAATGATCTCATATCCGAAGTGACTAACACATCTTCAAACCTCCCACTTCTTGCATGCGCGGTAGGATTGGTACCCGCAACTGTTTCTCTGTGGGTGGAAATTCCTCTGCCAGCGCCCACAACAGCAGAATGCAGCCTATCAAGCATATACAAAGTAAAGTACCAGCGCTTCGGGCTGTCACAAATCAGACATCTGACGGGCAGGTGGTGTCGCAGCTGAACATAAGCAAGGTGAGCCATGGGCGTGTAAGATCTTCTAAAATGGCCAGAGATTTTTCTGGCCTGCCGCAAGACGTCTTGGAGCCCGGGTTATTTGGCAACGAATCGCTGTACGACTAAGTTCAGGTTGTTTCTTGGTTTCTGACCCTGCTTGTTTGATTACTCTGTTGCATGTATTGTCTGTCTTCTCTGCACTTATCCTACCTGAGGGTTTGTCGACCAGTTGTCCCTTGTCACTAGGACTTGCGAAGCAAGTAGGCAGGGACAAGGGCATGGGTTGAGCTCAGTGGTCACTTCCCCACCCCCTGTGTGTGTGACAGAATAACAGGCCCAAATTCCCAGTGTTACCATGAATCCTTTGGTTACCCTGACAGAGCATGTTTCTAATTTTACTCAGATGGTTCAGAAATTGGGGGAAAAACTCAATTTACATGAGTCAGGACAGAGTGCCTCTACTACGCATTCATCTAGTCATGATATGGAACCCCAGATTAAGCTTCCAGACCCATTTTCTGGTGACCGTAAAAAGTTTATTTCTTTCAAAGAAAACTGTAAGCTTTATTTCAGATTATGCCCCTTGTCATACGGCTCTGAGAGCCAACGAGTTGGTATAGTTATCTCCCGTTTACAGGGGGACCCCCAGGATTTGGCTTTTTCCTTGCCTTCCGACACTAATTGTCTCAGTCCCGTTGAGGGGTTCTGTCATGATTCTGTTTTGTGTGGACATCCTGGTATCGAGAGTACTAAAGAGCTGATATCAAGGTCTTACTGGTGGCCCCCCCTATTCAAGGATGTCAAGTCCCATATGTTGGCCTGCGAGGTGTGTGCCAAGTCTAAAACCCCTAGAACTCTCCCTGCTGGTGAGTTGCGACCCCTACCTATTCCCAGTAGACCCTGGTCTTATATTTCTATGGATTTCCTCACTGACCTGCCACCTGCAGAGGGTAAAACTGTGGTTTCGGTAGTGGTCGATAGGTTCAGTAAGATGGTACGTTTTGTTCCTCTTGATAAGCTTCCTAATGCTAAGACTCTGGCCTCTGTGTTTGTAGAACAAATTGTACATTTGCACGGTATTCCCGAGAACATTGTATCTGATAGGGGTGTCCAGTTTGTGTCTAGATTTTGGAGAGCCTTCTGTCAGAGGTGCTAAATCTCATTGTCTTTCTCATCTGCCTATCATCCTGAGAGTAACAGGCACACGAAACAACTTAATCAGTCTGTGGAGCAGTTTCTCAGGTCATACGTCTCCGATGATCAACGATTATGGGTTAAGTACTTTCCTTTGGCAGAATTTGCTATAAACAACCATGTGAATTTCTTCGCTCTTGTCTCCCCATTCTTTTGTAATTACGGTTTCCATCCTCGTTTTCATTCTGGGTCATTTTTCTCCTCGTCTAACCCGAGGCGGATAAGGTCTCGTCAGAACTGTGCACAGTTTGGGCTCGGGTTCAGTCGAACCTAGAAAAAGCTCAAAAAAATCAAAAAACTTTTTAAGAGGATGGATTTTCAAGTTGGGGAGAAGGTGTGGCTATCTTCTAAAAATGTGCCTCTTAAGCTGGCCTCCAAAAAGTTTGCACCTCACTTTATAGTTCCGTACGAGATTACGGAGGTAATTAATCCAATATCTTTTAGGTTGAAGCTGCCCAAATATTTCTACATCCATGACGTCTTCCACAAATCTCTGTTTAAAAAACATATTGCCCTTGTTGTTCCTTCACAATCTGCTCCGCCGCCGGTACTGCTTAATCCGAGGAGTTTGTGGTTTCCCAGATCTTGGATGTTAGGAGAGTCTGTAACTCTTTACAGTACCTGGTGCACTGTAAAGGCTATGGACTGAAGGAAAGGTCCTGAGTACCAGCTAAGGATGTTGATGCCTCTATACTTGTTAAGAAATTGAATGTGGAACATCCTGAGAACCTGTCGCCTGGGGCCTTGGGTCCAGTGGCCCCACGTGGAGGGGTGGGGGTACTGTCACGGTGCGCTCTGTGCGTAGTTCCAGGAGGCGGGGACGGCCGAGGCACACTCACGTCATCAGCGCACCCGGCACCGCCCGTTCCCATGGTGACCACACTGGGGCTGAGTGACGAGCTGATCACTTGGCACTTGGCTGTATTGGAACTCAGGAGTCATGTGACACTGGCCAAGTCACATGACTCCACTAGCGCCCTATTTAAACAGGCAATCTGCTGGCCACAGATTGCCTGTTATTGAGGTCCTTCCTGCGATATTACTTACCTGGCATGTTGGTCCTACTTGTCTTCTGATTACCCGTCCGTTTCATCCCTTGGTTTTGGCATTTCTTCCTGGTTCTGACTTCGGCTTCTCCTGACGATGCTCCAGTACCGTGCTGCTCTCTTGGTTTCTGACTTGGCTTGTTTGATTACTCTGTTGCATGTATTGTCTGTCTTCCCTGCACTTATCCTAGCTGGGGGTTTGTCGACCAGTTGTCCCTTGTCACTAGGACTTGCGAGGCAAGTAGGCAGGGACAGGGGTGCGGGTTGAGCTCAGTGGTCAATTCCCCACCCCCTGTGTGTGTGACATGTTGAATGCCTAATGTTTTGGGCCTGGGAGGAATTTAACACCTGTGACAACCACGTGTTTCAACTATTATTATTAGGGGTTTATTCTAGAGGGGGATTTCATTAACCATGTTTTTAATCCAATTTTATATTTTTGGTTGTTTAAAACAGATGTAGTTAACCTATAATTGTACTGACCTTCAGTAAAATTGATATCCTTTGACCATCTAATAGACCCCCAGCCACATACTTGTTCTTTTATGTACACTGAATACATAATTTTTGGGGCCTGTAGTACACTGGCCTGCTGGAAAATTGATATCCAATGACCATGTAATCCACCTTCAGCCACTTACTTACTTGTTCTTTTATGCACACTGAATGCATAATTTTTGGGGCCTGTAGTACACTGGCCTGCTGCAAAATTGATATCCAATCACTGTGTAATCTACCTTCAGCCGCATACTTACTTGTTCTTTTATGTACGCTGAATGCATAATTTTTGGGGCCTGTAGTACACTGGCCTGCTGGAAAATTGATATCCAATGATCGTGTAATCTACCTCCAGCCACTTACTTGATCTTTTATGTACGCTGAATGCATATTTTTGTGGGCCTGTAGTACACTGGCCTGCTGGAAAATTGATATCCAATGACCGTGCAAAATACCTGCAGCCACATACTTACTTGTTCTTTTATGTACGCTGGATGCATAATTTTTGGGGCCTGTAGTACACTGGCCTGCTGGAAAATTGATATCCAATGACTGTGTAATCTACCTCCAGCCACATACTTACTTGTTCTTTTATGTACGCTGAATGAATAATTGTTGCGGCCTCGGAGGAATTCAACACAAGTGACAACCATGTGTTATCTAATTTCAACTATTATCATTAGTTTTTTTTTCAAGAGGGGGGATTTCGTTCCAATTTTATGTTTTTTGTTCTTTTAAACATATGCATTTGACCTGTATTTGTACTGGCCTGCAGTAAAATTGATATCCATTGACCGTGTAATATACCTCTGGCCACATAATCACTTGATCTTTTCTGTCATGTAAATGCCTAATGTTTGAGGCCCGTAATACAGTGGCCTACAGTAAAAATGTTATCCATTGACCGCATAATGTACTTCCTCGAGCCACATAATCAGAATTTCTTTTATGTCAGGTGAATGCCTCATTTTTAAGGTCCGTACTCCTGTGGCCTAGAATAAAAAAATTCTAGGCTCCAACAGTAGAAAAGCCCCTACGGGGAAAGTGTCAGTATCTAAAACATAACTTTTACTTAAATATAGAGATAAAACACACCACTGTGATGTAATATTCTAAAAAAGTAGGTGGTCCAAGCCTGGTACCCCAACACTGTTAGATAAAAAATAATCCTGCTCCACCTAAAGGTGCGAGCAGTCTTACCAGACCAATACGTATGATGGGACCAGGAGAGGTTTCAAGGGAGGCGAATCCAGATCACATCAGATGTAGGTCTAATGGATAGCCAGGGTAGTCATTGGGGTCTGTATAGATGATGGAGCTCTGTGCCCTAATATGCTCTATTCATGGGGAAGGGGGCTAGTTTCATCACCGCCCCAACAGTGGCGACCCCGTCCGGATACCTGTCCCTACTCGGGCCTGATCCCTAAATCTTAAGGTTATCGTGACCAGTTAAATGCGTTCCTGATGACGTCCCTGGAGTGCTTTATTGAGCCTATACACATTTAGACCTCTATTCTAGAGAATTTCCCTTTAAGATGCATTAAAATGTCCCCTGATTAAGATAAATATTTTTTGTTGGAATTTTTTTATTGACCCCCCTCTAGTATGTCACTGTCCATGTTGTGGGACTATTTGTACACTTCTACAAAGTATTTGATAGCTGCACATATAAGCTAATGGTTTTTCAGGTTCGCCTGCCATTAAAGTGAATGGGGCCGGCCGCAAACTTGTGGTTCGCGAACATTTGATCACGTTCGCGCGTTCGTGAACTGTCCCGGCCAATGTTCGTTCATCACTAGTGGGCAGGACTTACATACCCTAATGTCTATGCGCTTTACTTGAAGGCAAATGCTCATCTTGCTTATGAGGAAGTAAGCTTGGCAGAGAATAACTGCATGCTCAACCATGCTAAATAGAAAACTACAGGTTGTATCGATGGAAAACTTTGAAACAAAAGGCTGGCTGCTCAAAAAAGGTATTTTCATTACAGATAACGACTGCAAAATTGGTAATAACATTATATTAGTGAGCCATTTAAATGGTAAAACTCTGTAACATAGATACTACTTTGTGTAACCGGAATACCCCTTTAAGAATATTAGAGAGGGATAGTGCAGGGAGATTGTAGGGAGACTACAGGGAGAGTGCAGAGAGACTTATTATGCGTCTGCTTTATCTATTTGTTACAACATTTGCTTTTTCCTACATCAGCTGTAAACTAAGGCTACTTTCACACTTGCAGCGGATCCGTCTGGTATCTGCACAGACGGATCCGCACCTCTAATGCAAACAATGGTATCCGTTCAGTGCGGATCCGCCTGCATTATATTTCTGAAAAAAATCTAAGTCTAATTGGACGGACAGGATCCGTCCTGACTTTGCATTGAAAGTCAATGGGGGACGGATCCATTTGAAATTGCACCATATTGTGTCAACGTCAAACGGATCCTTACCTATTGACCTACACTGTAAGTCTGGACGGATCCGTTTGGCTCTACGCGGCCAGGCGGACACCAAAACGCTGCAAGCAACGTTTGGGTGTCCACCTCCTGAGCAGAACGGAGGTGAAACGGAGCCATACTGATGCATTCTGAGCGGATCCTTATCCACTCAGAATGCATTGGGGATGTACGGATCCATTCGGGGCCGCTTGTGAGAGCCTTCAAACGGAACTCACAAGCGGAACCCCGAACGCAAGTGTGAAAGTAGCCTAAGATATGTTATTTATTCCAATAAGACAGAAGCCTTTATTATTTAGTTGCCAGTGTGCCAACCAATACCATCCAGTCTGCACCACTTAGAGGGGTCAGGTCGTAATGATGACCATCCTCATCTTTTGCTGGTTTTACTTCTTCCAAATCATCCTTCTTGTTCTCCATATCTGATGTGGAAAAGGAAGAAAAGCAGATGGCAAAAGAAGGGCTCCCACCTGTAGAGCAGGAGAGCGCTCTGGTTGGAGAAGTGGGTATACCTGTTTAAAGATGCATCAAAGGTGCTGAATGGCTATTAACCATAAAGACCAACTATACAGTGCGGTCTTCATTATTAAATGAAAGGCATCTGCAGGTTAATTGTCCGTGCGGTTCTTCACCGCAGCACGGCTGCTCCGTGTGGCTGTACCCTAAGGCAAAATGGCCTGGTACTGATTAGGTGTGGACTTCTATTTCTTCTCAACTGCTAGTGGTTTTTGTGTTATGTAGGACATTAGTCCTCCATCATTTTAGAGGTATTAGTAAAGTTTACATTTTAACTTCCACCCCTGATTTTAACTCTAGCTAATTTGTGTGGAGGTATTCCCTACATTGACCGATACTGCTGTAGTTGATATTGGAGTGATTTACATAATTAACTGAAAACGTTGTAATATGATTTTGAACACAAGGATTTGTTTAAAAAAAAAAACGTTGTCTTTTGCTTTTAAAGGGGTTGTCAAGGATTAGAAAGGCTTTTCTTTTCCATTTGTTTGGAATTGCAGCTCATCTCCATAAACTTGACTATGCCTATGAATATTTGCATTTTCTTGAAAAACAGCAGATCAATTTTCCTAATCCTGGATTGAGCCTTTGGATATTTCTATGTATACTCACTTGCACTGGGATGAATAGAAATCCTTATCTGAATTATGGGATTAAAAAAATATTTGTACAATTGTATTTTATAAAAAAAAATGTTGCCTTCTGAAGCCTGTTTGTATTGTCATGCAATATAGGATACTCAGTTCCATTCAGTGTGAAATCCATCTTATACAGTAGCTCTGTTTGTAGCCTGTCTTTGCTATAAGAATGTTCATAAAGTTCAAAGTAAAAGCTGCACCGATGATGCTGCATTACATTTTAGTGTTTATTAAGGCATAGTTCAGGCATGGCCAACCTGTGGCTCTCCAGCTGTTGTAAAACTACAATTCCCACCATGCCCTGCTGTAGGCTGATAGCTGTTTGCAGTCTGGGCATGCTGGGAGTTGTAGTTTTGTAACATCTGGAGAGCCTAAGGTTGGCCATCTCTGGCATAGTTCATCTAGTCTATTTTTTATGATTTATGTAAGGCAGGAATGAGGACGAGATGAGCTGCTGTGGGAGAGGAGCATCATTAGAAAATGCTTCAGCCTGCGAGTACAGGATGAGGAAACTCCTTTCAGAAGCACAGGGACACAGCGGAGCAGTATCTCAGCTGTCATCTGCACATAATATATGGCTTCACAGTGCTGATACCAGCAGATATTATATAGGTGTAGCACTGTAGAGTTGTGTTACTACACTCCTTTACCCCTCTACTATTTCCTAGGAGCCTTTATTCTGTCATCTGATGTAATTTAAATTATGTCCTCTACAAATGTGCATACAAAGCCATGTTAAATGCAATTGTTCATGTAATTTGCCTGGTTACCAGTAGGTGGCAGCATCCACTGGCAAGTACAGTTTAGTGTATTTGAGCTGATATTGATTATTCCAGCTTAGCTCCCCCCTGTGTGGAGAAGTGGGCTGGTCCCACATCCTGCAGCATGGGTGGAGAAGGAAGTTACAGAGAGTGTAGCCCACCTCCTGCTAGGGGTAGGGTGTGTGTTTATGGAGCTCTCCTGCATATGGAGGACAGCAAGGACCTAGTCTCGGCTGAGACTTGGCCATATACCCAGTCTAAGCACCTTCAGCTCTGCTGGATGAGGAAAGCAGAAACTACAGACAAACTCCAGAGTTCCAGGAAGAAAGCATCTGTGAGATAAGTCTAGAGTCCTAGGAGAAGCCAATTCCTCCACAGCTATTCTGTCCCCACACAGCATAAGGTACCAGATAAGTGCAGAAGCTAATCCTGCCACAATTACAGAGCTACAAAGCAGATGTTTTATCCTGCAAGCTCCACATTTAAAGCAGAAGTACTGATTCCTTCTAATGATTGCCAAAACCTGCTGGGACCAAGAGGCCAAAACTGTATACCGGTTGGATGGAAGTTATTTCAAGTAAAGAAACATTTGAACTGGACATCATTTCTTCTGCAAAATTCCTCTACTACTCCTATTATCACTACACTCAAATTTATTGCAAGAGAGCCAGGAGCCAGTAGTCCGGCCGTACCCAGGTAGGAGACACCGTGACACTATTATCCGTATCCTACAGAGACATTATAGGCCAGTGATGGCTAACCTTGGCACTCCAGCTGTTGTAAAATGACAACTCCCAAGATTGCCCCCTTGCTTGGCTGCTCTCAGAACTCTATAGAAATAAATGGAGCATGCTGGGAGTCGTAGTTTTACCACAGCTGGAGTGCCAAGGTTAGCCATTACTGTTATAGGCCATTACACCACTCTGACATTCCTAGTCTGGGACGTGCTTTATAACACCTTGGTAGGGCCCTGGGATAGTACCCTGCGCACGCTGCAATTGGCGTCATGACAAATACAGAATATTATCCACCTGACCCTGCCACTGCATTAAAGTGGCGTCAGCGAACCTGTTCCTGGTCACTACATAGGGCTCTGTGCTTTCTGCAGTGTGACGAGAAGGACAGATTTTATGCTAATACATCTGAGAGACGTCATTTAAACTTCTTCTCTGTCCCCTAGACTAAACAAGCCATTATAAATAATGAAAGTAATTTAAGAGTTTATTTATAACATGATTTTTCAATATTTTTCTTTTCATCTTTCCCTGAGAATCGCGCAGCCATTGCAATAAAAATAATGGTTGCTGTGTTTCCCAAGTAAAACCCTTTTACTCACCCACAATGTTTGAATGGCAGCACATCAGCCATGCACATACGGTATAGCCGAGCATCGTAATAAAAGGGCCTGAAACGTTGCACTGATGTGTATTGTATACCACTGGTGTTTAAGTAAATTTAATTGAATTAAATAAAATACGCAATTATTCAAAAACCTCCATTGGTGTTCTGTCTCCTACCATAAACATAGAAGTGGGTATGGGTCTCCATGTGAAGGGAGACAAACCTGGGGATGTGCACCCACAAAAGCCACCTGAAAGTGCTGTGGCCACAACCTTACCTCATTGGATACAGAGAAAAGAAATGTGGAAATTGGTGGTGAGATGAGGTGTCTGATAGCTACCAGAAGGCGATTTAATAGGCGATGCAGTTCATAGGCAATCAGCCACACAGGGACGCACTCATGTGGAGGCTAAAATGAGATCATATGACCCAGGTGGCCATGATGAAAGGGTTAAATGTATGTGGGCCACTGACCTGGGATTAAACAAATACTAGAATATCGCTGGTGAGTTAGTTTTATGTGTTCAGAAAATCCATGTAGGCAGTGGTTAACAGTGTTTAGAAAAATTCATAGAGACCGGACAATTGTATCAAAAAGCATACCGTAGCTAAAAACAGATTAGGAATTCAATTGAAACAAATCCAACCCAATTATAGTTATATTATTCACAATGGAACTTTAATATGATGCCATGTATGGAACTCATATACAGTAACTTAATTGAATCCATTCTAATTAGCTGAAAAGCTGGTAAGAAGCTATAATACACAGTGCTAGAATTAGACACATCAAAGTGCCCTATAATTAAAATGTCACAGTTATTATACACATATAGGGTACAGAGCATGGAGAAGCACAACACTGTTGTTTTCAAATCTGCTCAGGGGCATCTATATAATAAAGCGAATATGGTGCATTTCTATGGCTGGAATTTGTCATACATTAATAATGCAATTGGGGGCACTACTTATTTATGGCAGATACAGCCATAATAGTTCCTTGAAGCTACAATCATTTGTATATGTGTCAGATACACTGTAATAACAATAAAAGCTTGCAGCACTTCTTATGAAGCCAAAGAACCTTTTCCAGGGAATAAAGAACGTGGATCTGATTCACATCTGTTCCTCAGAAGCTTTAATAAGGTCACAAAGCCCTGACATCTCAAGTATCTTTAGATTAACATTGTCACATTTATTCTCCAAATTTTTATTCTCCTTCAATATGCTCATAATCAGAACAAAGTGTGAATTATTTCAGCCTACTAGTTTTCAATCTAGAAGCAATTGTCTTATATAAAAGCCAGCCTGTGTTCCTTTATAGCTATGAATTATGTTTGGAAAGGGTTCCTTTCCCAGACCCATCTCCCCTTTGTCATAATTCAATATTTTTCACATGCGATCTATTGTACCCTTCCCATGGGCCAGATATTTCTATAGCTGAAGAATATCCATCACGTTGCTTGTATAGTGCCATAGTATAAATTCAGCCAATCAGGATACAGCTGTGATGCAAGTAGTGTCCCAGAATTTTTCAAAGATATGATCAGTAGCCAAGATGTCTTGTCACTCCAGAAAGTGCTGGACCCACTTGAATCATGAGAAGGTTGACAGTCCAGAGAATGGAATCCTCAACATTTCATCATTTTTTTATTTTAAAAGGCAAAATATACAAATTTGTAAGATTCTCATTAACAACTACATTTTCAAGATAAGTAGTGGGATGTGTATGGACTCCACAGTGGATTAATCATAATTTCCTTGCTGTGAGGTTCCGATGGGCATCAGCTCTTAATCCAAGGTACCACTCAAAATATTTGTGTCAGTTGTGGTTCATTCTTTTCCTGTGCCAGTCACTTAGGGCTCTTTAACACGAGCAGATTGCGTGTGGGTAATCTGCTGCGTGAAAGAGTACCAAGCCCCGTTCCGGACAGCAGAGACACGGAGCATTAACATGATTGATGATGCTCCGTTGCCTCTCTGTGACCTTTTTACTACAAAATCATGGTAACATCTTTATCTCACTGTGATTTTGTAGCAAAAAGATCACAGAGAGGCACGGAGCATTATTAATCGTGCTAATGCTTTGTGTCTCTGCTGTCCGGAGCAGGGCTTGGCTTTCCTTCCTGCAGCAGATTACCCGCATGGCATCGGCTCGTGTGAAAGAGCCCTTACAGTGTTTGTGCTTACGTATAGCACATTGATCGGTCATGTTCCCAGCACAAGTATGGAAAGGTCTAACGTGTAGTTCCTCCTAGGCCCCCTTTCAAAATCTGCAACAAGGCCCCTAATTACTGAAGTATCGGAAATGGACTTCGATACGAATTTCAGGGAATATTTAATTAATCAGGAAATTTCCTTGTGCCTCGTGGTAACAAATAAATTTCCCCTGAAATTGCAGTAAAAATTTGTGCATGAAGAGGCCGCCATGGCCATCTTGATTGAAGATCCCATGCAAAATCTTGTGCGCTGTAAAGTATGGCCAGCGTGATGAAGTCATCATGCACCGCAAGAGATTTTGTGCAGAATCTTCAATTAAGATGGCTACAGTTAGAATTACTTACAGTCACATAGCACATATTTTTGTAAGTAACATAGTAACATAGTACATAAGGCCGAAAAAAGGCATTTGTCCATCCAGTTCGGCTTGTCATCCTGCAAGTTGATCCAGAGGAAGGCAAAAAAATAAAAAACTGTGAGGTAGAAGCCAATTTTTCCCACTTTAGGGGAATAAAAATTCCTTCCCGACTCCAATCAGGCAATCAGATAACTCCCTGGATGAACGACCCCTCTCTAGTAGCTATAGCCTGTAATATTATTACGCTCCAGAAATACATCCAGGCCCCTCTTGAATTCCTTTATTGTACTCACCATCACCACCTCCTCAGGCAGAGAGTTCCATAGTCTCACTGCTCTTACCGTAAAGAATCCTCTTCTATGTTTGTGCACAAACCTTCTTTCCTCCAGACGCAGAGGATGTCCTCTCATCACAGTCACAGTCCTGGGAATGAATAGATGATGGGATAGATCTCTGTACTGTCCCCTGATATATTTATACATAGTAATTAGATCTCCCCTCAGTCGTCTTTTTTCTAAAGTGAATAACCCTAATGTTGATAATCTTTCAGGGTACTGTAGTCCTCCCATTCCAGTTATTACTTTAGTTGGCCTCCTCTGGACCCTCTCCAGCTCTGCTATGTCTGCCTTGTTTACAGGAGCCCAGAACTGTACACAGTACTCCATGTGTAGTCTGACTAGTGATTTGTAAAGTGGTAGGACTATTTTGTCATCACTGGCATCTATGCCCCTTTTGATGCAACCCATTATCTTATTGGCCTTGGCTGCAGCTGCCTGACACTGGTTTTTGCAGCTTAGTTTGCTGTTTATTAAAATTCCTAGATCCTTTTCTATGAGTGTTTTACCATTTAGTATGTACAGGTGACTTGCATTATTCCTTCCCATGTGCATAACTTTACATTTGTCAGTGTTAAACCTCATCTGCCACTTAGTGGATGCAATGACAGGGAGCTGTGATAGCGCCGCCCCACCATCATTGTACCCCTCAGATGCCGCGTTCATACATGATCGCAGCATCTGAGTGTGAAAACAGTGTGAAATTAACATTAAAACATAAAAAAAATTAAAACAAACTTACCGCATCCATTTGCTCGCAAAGGGCCGGCAACCTCCATCTTACTTGAGGCGCGAGATTCCGTCATCACTCCGGCCGATGTGGTGATATAATTTCTAAAACAGCCCCCCCATGTGCCGGGCACAGGGGCGTCGCTAGGTTAAAACATTCGGGCCTGGGCCCTTGATGTTTTGTCCCATGCCCCGAATGTCCTGCCTGCCTGCTAGATACAACTGTATTGCTGTACACAGAACGGCAATACAATTAAATCTAATACACTGGGAAGAGCTGAAGGACCTGTTGTGACATCACAGGTCATGTGATCGGCAAAACAGGCTGTGATAGGATGACCTGGATGATGTCACCATCATGTGACCAGTGCAGGATTGGACCGGAGTGAAGAGGAGAAGGAGCCTAATGGTGATGTCTGTACATGAGGAGAGGTAAGTGAAGGGAGAGGCAGAGCAATGCTGGCCTTAAAGTTATTTAACTGGGATGTATGTTAGGGCTGAAGGGAGGGATGTTATTGTCATGGAACTGTGTGCTTGAGGTGGCTGGGGGAGGGAGTGATGTTATTTACATGGCACTGTATGTTGAAAGTGGATGGTGGGGGAATGATGTTTATGTACATGGGACTTAATGCTTATGCTGCGTACACACTTGCGTTTGGGGATCCGCTTGTGAGATCCGTTTCAAGGCTCTCACAAGCAGCCCCAAATGCATCAGTTTAACCCCCAATGCATTCTGAATGGATGCGGATCCATTCAGAATGCATTCGTTCGGCTCCGTACGGCCCCCCGTTCCATTTTGGAGGCGGACCCCAAATGCTGCAAGCAGCATTTTTGTGTCCGCATGGCCTTGCGGAGCCAAACGGATACGTCTTGACTTACAATGTAAGTCAATGAGGACGGATCCCTTTGCATTGACACAAAATGGTGCAATTGTAAACGGATCCGTCCCCCATTGACTTTCAATGTAAGTCAGGATGGATCCATATTGGGACTTAGAAATTCAAATCTAATACAAACGAATCAGTCCTGAACGGATGCATTTGTTTGTATTATCGGTGTGGATCCGTCCTGTACAAGTACAGGACAGATCTGCATGAACGCAAGTGTGAAAGTAGTCTTAGGGGGTGAGGTTTACATGGGATTGTGCGTTGGAGGCGGCTGGGGAGGAGGTGATGTTATTTACATGGGACTGTGTGGTGGAGGGAGGATTATAACTGCAGGGGGCACTGCAAATCCAGGGGACATTATAGGCGGTCTTATTACTACTGGGGGCTCTATAGGAGGGTCTTATAAATCCGCCCTATTTCTACTAAGTGCACTATGGGGGCCTTATTACTACTGAGGGGTCTGTAGGGAGCTTTATTACCACTGGGGGAACAATAGGGGGCCTTATTTCTACTGGGGACTCTGTGAGGGTATTATTAATATGGGAGGGCTCTTCTACTAATGGGTGTCACGGGTATGGTCGTGACTCCTTGGGAGCCGCATACAGTTGCCCGCGGTTGTGGTTGTTGTTTCAACCGCAGCTGAGGCATATTGTAGTTGGCCTCAGTGCGGTTGCCGCGGACAACAGCTATGTGTGCGGTTCCCGGGGAGTTGTGTGCGTGTGTGGATGCACTTTGTTTGTATGTCTGGTGTGCACTTGTTGTTTGGTGCGCACGGACATCGTCCTTTCACTGTGGCTGCCCGTGGCAACGTTTGGTATTATGTACATGTGGTGGCAGTGTCTCGGTCTTCAGGCTGTCTCCCAGGACGGCTGCCACCCATGTCGTTGCCAGCGGCAACAGCCACAGGGTGATCAGGTTGGTCACTTCCCCTGTATGTGTATTTTCCCTTCTGTGTGCTGGAAGGGTTAACTTCCTTCCCAGTGTGTGTGTTGTGTCACTGGGTGTGGTTGACCGGTGGGTGTGGCCACTTTGCCCTATAAAGCCTGTGTCTGGAGCACAGCTCAGTAGGTTGCTTTCAGTCATGCTTGGCTGAGGCAGCCTCCTGTGGATTCCATCCTTCTTGTAAGGGCCACCCTTCCGGTCATACTGTCACGGCTGAGGATGGGGGAAATCCTCAGCCGTGCGATGATGTAAGATGTCCGGTCGCTACTAGGCCAGGACCACAGAATTAGGGAGCTGGTCACCTCCTAATGCGTCCCTAACGCTGACCCTGTCTCCTGTCTGCATGAGCCGACCTTGATGGTAGGAGGGCTCATACGCTGGAACCTTATAGTCCCTACAAGCCCTTAAGTCGGCCCTGAACTAGAGACAGAGTAAGACAACCCACTCCTCCTAGACACGGAGGAGCAGGAGTCTCACTGGCCAAGCAGCATGAAGAAAGGGAACATAAACAGGTCTATGGATAAGACAGGTGAACCCACACAGTTCCACACCTACCTGTCTCAGCCTAGCTGACTGGATCCCTGTGCTGGCATGCTGAAGATCACCACGCATCCACACACAGGGACCCAGATCCATAGCTGCACTAAAACACAAGGAAAGATGGGACATCAACAACACATCAAAGGAAATAAACTTATGACCGGAAGGGTGGCCCTTACAAGAAGGATGGAATCCACAGGAGGCTGCCTCAGCCAAGTATGACTGGAAAGGCTCCTTGCTTGGAGGTCTGGGGGTTTCGCCTCTGACAGCGCAGTGAGTGGCGTTTCCTCGCCTTCCCTTCACCGTTGCCTCGCTTGGTGTCCCCCTGATTTTATCTTGCACGTGGTGTTGTTTGGTGTGCGGTGTGCACACCTTCGGAAGAGGGTGCAGCATGTATGGCCTGCCGTTTGGGGAACACATGCGCGTTCTCCGGAGGGAGAGCGTTATGGGGTTCACCGTTAACGGCGCGGTTGGTGGCTTTTCCCCGCCACCTTGCTAACCGTGTCCGTGTTGGTGACCCCTCGTCCCTCTCAGGGTTCCTATCTCTGGTCGTCTGCTGGCAGCATTCCTTTGGTGTTCCGGCAGGTGTGCTGGTTGGGGAGTGTCTGCTGGCAGCGACCTGGAGTAGGAACGTCCTCCTGAGTTGGACGCGGTGTCCAGTGTTCCTCCTCCAGACTGCTTTGTTGGCTGGCGACCTGGGACTGTTGTGTACGGTCCAGGTCTGTTGGCGGCAGTTCTGGGGGGAGATACGGGCATCTGTCTGGCAGTGCCTCCAGTGTTCTCTCTTCCGGTCTGCTTTGTTGGCTGGCGACCTGGGACTGTTGTGTACGGTCCAGGTTTGTTGGCGGCAGCTCTGGAGGGAGACACTGGTGGTTATCAGGCATTGCCCCTCCCCCCCCCCTCCCTGTTGTTTGGTCCCACCAGCTTCCCTTTTCGGTTGGGGGGGGGTTTGAGGGGAGGGAGTGTCACGGCCACGGGTATGGTCGTGACTCCTTGGGAGCCGCATTGTCATGGTCTTACCTTCTTGCTGTTCTCCTTCGTTTGACATGCGCTGGCGGCCATCTTGGTTTCTGGGTTTCTTGTAGCCTCCCACCCTGCGGCTTCTCCTTCCCACTGGGAGGAGCTGGATGCCTAGCTCATATATATAGGAGGTCTGTGGCTTCAGTTCCTTGCTTGGTCCTCCTGTGTTCACATGCTTCTAAGACTGCTGCTGGTTCTGGTTCCTGATCCTGGCTTCGTCTGACTACCCTGCTGGTTCCTGATCCAGGCTTCGTCTGACTACCCTGCTGGTTCCTGATCCAGGCTTCGTCTGACTACCCTTCTGGTTCCTGACCTCTGGCTTCGCAAGACCCTGCTTCGGTTTAGCCATCCGTTTGGACTTTGCCTTACAGCTTTATTTTCAATAAAGCCTTCTTATTTCCACTTATCTCTTGTTGTACGTCTGGTTCATGGTTCCATGACATTAGGACCAAGCCATGAATTCTGACGGTACAGGGCCATCCTCGCTACCTACGCTGGTTGCCAGACTTGATCAGCAGGATCACCTGTTGGGTCGGTTCGCTGTGGCGTTGCAAACCCTGCTTGAACGCACGGCTCATTTAGCTTCCGTTGCCGATGGGTCGGTTGTCGCTCCTGGGCCCGCTCCTACTGCCGCTCCGGTTGTTGCGCCAGAGTCTACCCCGACACCTGTTGCTGCGCCTGCGGTGTTTCGGGGTATGACCGGTTCTGCCCCCCTTCCACAGCGCTTTGGGGGAGAGCCAACTCAGTGCCGAGGTTTCCTTAACCAGGTGGGCATTTATTTCGAGTTGCTGCCACATGCCTTTCCTACTGAGAGATCAAAGGTGGGCTTCTTGATCTCGCTGCTCTCGGACAAGGCCTTGGCCTGGGCCAGCCCTTTATGGGAGAACAACAATCCGGTGGTTGCCGAGTTTTCCGGTTTTGTTGCTTCTCTTCGGAAGGTATTCGATGTGCCGGCTCGTGCTGCCTCTGCTGCGAAGCTCCTTATGTCCATCAGACAGGGTTCACGATCGGTAGCTGAATACGCCATTGAGTTTCGTACCCTGGCAGCAGAGGTGGGCTGGAATAACGAGGCTCTGGTCGCTGCTTTCTCTCATGGTCTCTCGGATGCCTTGAAGGATGAGGTTGCAGCTAAGGACCTACCAGTGGAGCTCGAGTCTCTTATTTCTTTCCTGATTTTGATTGACACCAGACTCAGGGAGAGACCTTCCTTTAAGGAGAGCCTGCGGAGGTCTTCTAACAGATTGGCGCCTACGTTTGCTGTCCCACCCGTGCCTCCCTCTCCTCCCACGCCTCCTGGGGATGACTTGTCTGGGGGTGAACCCATGCAGCTGGGGTTTGCTCGCCTGTCCGAGGGGGAGAGGGTACTCCGGAGACGCGAGGGCCGATGCATGTACTGTGGTCTCGGTGGGCATTTTCGGTTGGCATGCCCGAACCGTCCGGGAAACGCTCGCACCTGAGATCCTGTCGGGGGCAGATCTTGGGTGGAGTCTCCTCGTCCCCGGTTTCCTGTGTTGACAAACCACTGATTACTGTTGTCCTCTCCTGGGTCGGGGGCTCGGTGACGACCCAGGCGTTGGTGGACTCTGGTGCTGGTGGTTTGTTCATTGATAGTGTGTTCGCTGCCGCCAATTCCATTCCTCTGCAGCCTCGAGGTTCCCCACTGGCTCTTGAGGCGATAGACGGCAGACCCCTTCTGCCGCCACACGTGACTCAGGAGACCCTTCCAGTGGGGATGGCCATTGGTGCCGTGCACAGAGAGTCGGTCTGTCTCCAGGTTATTTCGTCTCCACACTACTCGGTGGTCTTGGGGTACCCCTGGCTCCAGAAGCATAATCCGACTTTCGATTGGAGATCGGCCGAGATCCTCTCGTGGTCACCGCAGTGTGGGGCTAGTTGCATCCATGGGCCTGTCAAGTTGCTGTGTACTTCCTCGGACTCTCTGTTGCCTCCTGAATATGAGGAGTACCGGGATGTATTCGATAAGGTGCGTGCGGTTGCCCTACCTCCGCACCGCCCATACGATTGTGCCATAGAGTTACAATCTGGTGCCGTTCCTCCTCGTGGCAAAGTCTATCCACTGTCGGTAGCGGAGAATGAGGCCATGGAGGAGTACGTGAGGGAGGCGCTTTCACGCGGACACATTCGCAAATCCTCGTCCCCGGCGTTCTTGATCGCATCACGATCAAGAACGCTTACCCGATACCCTTGATTTCCGAGCTGTTCGATCGCCTCAAAGGGGCCACGGTCTTTACCAAACTCGACCTGAGGGCGGCATATAACCTGGTAAGGATCAAGGCGGGCGATGAGTGGAAGACCGCGTTTAACACCAGGACCGGTCATTATGAATCCTTGGTTATGCCCTTTGGGTTGTGCAATGCGCCCGCAGTCTTCCAGGAATTCATCAATGATGTTTTCCGTGACCTGTTGCAGCAGTGTGTGGTGGTCTATTTGGATGACATCTTGGTATATTCTGAATCCATGGAGGCCCACATTCTGGATGTCAGACGAGTGTTGCAACGGTTACGAGAGAACAAGCTGTTCGGTAAGCTTGAGAAATGCGAATTTCACTGATCCCAGGTAACCTTCTTAGGTTACATCATTTCCGCTGAGGGGTTCTCCATGGATCCTGAGAAGGTTTCGGCTGTCTTACAGTGGCCCCAGCCCAGTGGTCTTCGTGCTTGCAGCGCTTTTTGGGCTTCGCCAATTATTATCGGAAGTTCATCAGGGACTTTTCCATGCTAGCCAAGCCTCTCACGGATCTGACCAGGAAGGGCAGTAATCCCCAGGTCTGGCCGCTCGAGGCCATCTGAGCTTTTGAGGCTCTAAAGTCCGTCTTTGTGTCGGCTCCGATTCTGTCGCATCCAAACCCTGGGTTGCCTTTTGTCCTCGAGGTGGACGCGTCTGAGACGGGAGTAGGCGCCCTTCTGTCTCAGCGTAGAACACCAGAGGGTCCTCTGCTTCCTTGTGGGTTTTACTCCCGGAAACTGTCTTCCGCGGAGTGCAACTATCAGATTGGTGACAGGGAGCTATTGGCCATCGTGCAGGCCCTTAAAGAATGGAGGCACTTGCTCGAGGGCTCGGTGGTTCCGGTTCTCATCCTGACAGACCACGAGAATCTGACCTACCTCTCTGAGGCCAAGAGATTGACACCACGTCAGGCCAGATGGGCTCTGTTCTTGTCACGTTTTAATTACGTGGTCTCCTACCTACCCGGTTCCAAGAACATCAGAGCGGATGCCTTATCACGGCAGTACTCCGAGCTGTCCGGGGAGGAGTCGATTCCGACTTCGGTCATACCTCCGAATCAGATCCTGGCCGCCATTCGCACCAGCCTGACCTCTCCCCTGGGTGAGCAGATTTTGGCGGCTCAATCTGGTGCTCCCTCTGGGAGACCCAACGGCAGATGTTTTGTGCCTGAGGAGTTGCGCACTCGGTTGTTGCGAACCTATCATAACTCCAAGGCCGCGGGGCATCCTGGAAAGAATCAGCTGTCCTGGGCTGTTTCACGTCTGTTCTGGTGGCCTTCTCTACGTTCCGACATCGCCGCATACGTAGCGGCATGCTCCGTTTGTGCCCAGAGTAAGTCCCCTCGGCACCTTCCGTTGGGCCTTTTGCAACCCATAGCCACCGGGGAGCGTCCATGGTCACACCTGGGGATGGATTTCATTGTGGACCTCCCTGCATCCCAAGGCCATACGGTCATTCTCATGATTGTGGATCGGTTTTCCAAAATGTGCCACTGTGTTCCTCTCAAGAAGTTACCCTCTGCACAAGAGTTGGCCTCGATTTTTGCCAGGGAGGTCTTCCGGTTGCACGGTTTGCCCAAGGAGATTGTGTCGGATCGGGGGAGTCAGTTTGTGTCCAGGTTCTGGCGCGCCTTTTGCTCCCAGTTGGGGATTCATCTCTCTTTCTCCTCGGCCTACCACCCTCAGTCCAATGGGGCCGCAGAACGATCCAATCAGGCCTTGGAGCAATTCCTTCGTTGCTATGTCTCCGATCACCAAGACAATTGGGTTGACCTCCTGCCTTGGGCTGAGTTTGCCAGGAACACGGCGGTGAACTCTTCCTCTGGGACGTCTCCCTTCATGGCCAATTATGGGTTCCAACCTGCCGTGTTACCGGAGGTATTCTCTCCCCAGGATATTCCGGCTGTGGAGGATCACCTTTCCGTCCTACGTGCTTCTTGGGTACAGATCCAGAGGTCCCTTGAGGTCTCTGCGCAGCGCCAGAGACTCCAGGCTGATCGCAGACGAGCGCCCGCTCCTTCCTACCAGGTCGGAGACCGCGTATGGTTGTCCACCCGCAACCTCAACCTTCGAGTGCCCACTCCCAAGCTGGCGCCTCGCTTTGTTGGTCCCTTCCGAGTGCTTCGCAGGGTAAACCCGGTAGCCTATACCCTTGCGCTTCCTCCTGGCATGCGGATCTCCAACGTGTTTCATGTCTCCCTGTTGAAGCCACTGGTGTGTAATCGTTTCACTTCCTCGGTTCCTCGGCCTCGTCCGGTCCAAGTGGGCAATCGTGAGGAGTATGAGGTGAGCAATATCCTGGACTCACGCCTGGTCCGCGGTCGGGTGCAGTTTTTGGTCCATTGGCGTGGTTATGGTCCAGAGGAGCGTTCCTGGGTTCCCTCCGCAGATGTCCATGCTCCTGCCTTGCTCCGAGCCTTCCACGCACGCTTCCCTCAGAAACCGTTCTTTACTCCGCGGAGGAGGGGCCCTTGAGGGGGAGGTACTGTCATGGTCTTACCTTCTTGCTGTTCTCCTTCGTTTGACATGCGCTGGCGGCCATCTTGGTTTCTGGGTTTCTTGTAGCCTCCCACCCTGCGGCTTCTCCTTCCCACTGGGAGGAGCTGGATGCCTAGCTCATATATATAGGAGGTCTGTGGCTTCAGTTCCTTGCTTGGTCCTCCTGTGTTCACATGCTTCTAAGACTGCTGCTGCTTCTGGTTCCTGATCCTGGCTTCGTCTGACTACCCTGCTGGTTCCTGATCCAGGCTTCGTCTGACTACCCTGCTGGTTCCTGATCCAGGCTTCGTCTGACTACCCTTCTGGTTCCTGACCTCTGGCTTCGCAAGACCCTGCTTCGGTTTAGCCATCCGTTTGGACTTTGCCTTACAGCTTTATTTTCAATAAAGCCTTCTTATTTCCACTTATCTCTTGTTGTACGTCTGGTTCATGGTTCCATGACACGCATACAGTTGCCCGCGGTTGTGGTTGTTGTTTCAACCGCAGCTGAGGCATATTGTAGTTGGCCTCAGTGCGGTTGCCGCGGACAACAGCTATGTGTGCGGTTCCCGGGGAGTTGTGTGCGTGTGTGGATGCACTTTGTTTGTATGTCTGGTGTGCACTTGTTGTTGTTTGGTGCGCACGGACATCGTCCTTTCGCTGTGGCTGCCCGTGGCAACGTTTGGTATTATGTACATGTGGTGGCAGTGTCTCGGTCTTCGGGCTGTCTCCCAGGATGGCTGCCACCCATGTCGTTGCCAGCGGCAACAGCCACAGGGTGATCAGGTTGGTCACTTCCCCTGTATGTGTATTTTCCCTTCTGTGTGCTGGAAGGGTTAACTTCCTTCCCAGTGTGTGTGTTGTGTCACTGGGTGTGGTTGACCGGTGGGTGTGGCCACTTTGCCCTATAAAGCCTGTGTCTGGAGCACAGCTCAGTAGGTTGCTTTCAGTCATGCTTGGCTGAGGCAGCCTCCTGTGGATTCCATCCTTCTTGTAAGGGCCACCCTTCCGGTCATAAGTTTATTTCCTTTGATGTGTTGTTGATGTCCCATCTTTCCTTGTGTTTTAGTGCAGCTATGGATCTGGGTCCCTGTGTGTGGATGCGTGGTGATCTTCAGCATGCCAGCACAGGGATCCAGTCAGCTAGGCTGAGACAGGTAGGTGTGGAACTGTGTGGGTTCACCTGTCTTATCCATAGACCTGTTTATGTTCCCTTTCTTCATGCTGCTTGGCCAGTGAGACTCCTGCTCCTCCGTGTCTAGGAGGAGTGGGTTGTCTTACTCTGTCTCTAGTTCAGGGCCGACTTAAGGGCTTGTAGGGACTATAAGGTTCCAGCGTATGAGCCCTCCTACCATCAAGGTCGGCTCATGCAGACAGGAGACAGGGTCAGCGTTAGGGACGCATTAGGAGGTGACCAGCTCCCTAATTCTGTGGTCCTGGCCTAGTAGCGACCGGACATCTTACATCATCGCACGGCTGAGGATTTCCCCCATCCTCAGCCGTGACAATGGGGGCATGGTTAAGGAAAATTATCACGGTTGGGGCAGTGTTACTTATGTGGGCATTCTAGAAGGGAATTACTATTGGTGGGACTATGAGGAGCACTATTATTGTGGGGGGCAGTAATGTTTCTTCAGGATAGTATTGGGGGGGCAGGGGCGTAACTAAAGGCTCATGGGCCCCGGTGCAAGAGTTCAGCTTGGGCCCCCCTTCCCTCAGTTCATTGTGTGTCTTCTCATGCAGCACAAGTGTCTTTGGGCCCCTTCAGGCTCCTGGGCCCTGTAGCGACTGCTACCTCTGCACCCCCTATAGCTACATCCCTGGGGGGGGCACAGCAAGCGGCAGGATAACACTGTGGGGACTCCAGTTGGGGGATAAAGATAGAATGGGAGGAAGCTAAGATGTCTGTGTGTCACACTCTGCAGAGACGAGGCGGCTGAGAGAAGTTGTCCAGACCGAGTGGAGAAGATGATGAGAGAGAGGAGACGTCACCTGGAGGCCCTGGATGTGACAAGTAAGTGCAGCTGTATAGCAAGTACAGCAAAGTGCGGGGGGGGACATATTTGAGACCCTAGCAACACCCCTGGCCGGGCCCCTCACAGGTAATATACTTACCCCGCTCCCCACTCCTGGCGCCGCTCCTGGTCCCCATACCGCAGCTGCTGCTTCTCCCTGTACTCAGATGAAAACATCCTGTGTAGGGGTGGGGGATCAGCCAATGGCAGACGAGGACGGGGACGAGCCTCCCTAGCATCATGGGTGATGCTAGGGAGGCAAGTCCCCATCCCCGCCTGCCATTGGCTGATCCCCCCCCCCCCGACACTGGATGCTTTTATTCGCACAGGGGGAGAAGCGGCAGTGAGTGGACCAGGAGCTGCGTCGGGAACGTAGAGCAGGGTAAGTATATTACCTGTGAGGGGCCAGGCACATGGGGAGGCTGTTTCAGAAATTGGATAACCCTTTTAATTTGCTAAAATCTAAGCTCCTCGCTCTTCCGGCCCACCTGATGCTGATTCAGGGTGAGGACAACCATGAGCTCATGAATATCAGGACTCATTGGTGTGTGCTGGAACTGTTAGAACCTAGCAGCATCAAAGTAGTGACAGATTCCCTTTAATCTATTGATTGTAGATTTATTTCTGAGCCCACATTATTAATATATATATATATATATATATATATATATATATATATATATATATAGGTCTTAATGGTTTACTTTACTATTAAACCACTTCCTAAACTACGCCATACAAAGTTGGAACTTTAAAGATTGCATCTGTTCAGAAGCTGAGTGGGCATCATAACCCCTGGCTTTCTGCTGTTTTTATAGCAATTACCTGGAGAAAATGTCAGTGATCGGAGATAATGCCGATAATGAACATTTAATGCTTAAGATACAGATTTCAATTGTGAACATTGCATCGAGAGCTCAAGCCTTAGGAGCCCTGTGCTCCCAGGGCCCAAACCCCTCCTCTTTTGCCAAAATCGAGGGAGCTGTTCGGTTGATATGGCAGCCTCTTGCTCTCCATACAGCTACTCCATTCTACATACAGTATACACCTCAAAATTGTATCCAATGATCGACTGAGGTGCCTACGACTCTCCAGTAAAATAAACTATGGGGGCACACTGTACAGCTATCTACAGCTATTGCATAGACTGGTTAAGATGCTTTACACTGTATGTAGTGCAGTCAGTATGTTGTGCCATGTGCTACTTGTGTAGCAGATAGGGGGATTCACAGGTTCCCCTGTAGGCCAGTCCAAGCCTGGTGGTATCAGTAAAACTACAGATCACCCTGCACGAAAATCAACCTCCACACAGCTCCATAGACTTAAATATAGAAAGATTTTATGGGCGTCAGTATATGATAATGAAAAGAAAGTAATAATTAATATATTTTTTTTTTTAGGTATTGAAAAACAAGAAAAACTATATAAATATGGTATCACTGTTGTGTCGTACTGAGAATGAAGGCAACAGGTCAGTTTTACCGCACAGGGAACACTATAAAAAAGGAACCTATTGCATTTTGC